>NW_007247598.1:13296-14428 GCF_000164805.1 Carlito syrichta
CTCCTACTCAAACATCAGAAGGAAGAGGCTGCTGTAGTCCCACCAGGTTTTCAAATAAGAAGGGCCTGTTGTCCACTGGACAACCAGAAAATCACAGCCCAACAAAGGAAAGACCTTCCTCACCTCCCTTTGCCATCTCCTCCATCCTTGTTATTTTAATGAATAACTGTAAGCAAAATCCATTCCTACTTCCTAGCTGATGATAATAACTGCAATTTATTCTTTTTGTTTTATTTATTTGTTTTAATAACAGGGTCTCAACTGTTGCCCAGGCTGGAGTGCAGTAGCATGATCATAGTTCACCATAGCCTCGATCTCCTAGGCTCAAATGATCCTTCTGCCTCACACCCTCACCAACCACAAGTAGCTGGGACTAAGACACATGTGACCACACATGCTCATTTTTAACTTTTTTTCTAGAGATGGAGTCTCCCTGTGTTGCCCAGTCTAGTCTCAAACTCCTAGTTTCAAATGATCCTCCCAACTTGGTCTCCCAAAGAGCTGAGACTACCAGCATGAGCCACTGCAACCAATCCACTCACCTCAGCCTCCCAAAGGCATGGGATTACAGGCTGAGCCACCGAGCCCTATCTGAGAAATTCAGATTGTCATCATTCATAGAATAGAGCTATTTTTATGAACTGAATTATGTCCCCCCCCAAAAAAGGGGTTGAAGCACTAACCCCTAGTACTTCAGAAGGTGACCATATTTGGAAACAGGGACCTTGCAAAGGCAATCAAGTAAAATGAGGACATTATGGTAGGCTATAGTTCTTTTATAAGAATACTAAGACTTCTTAGAAAAGGGAAACATCTGAACACAGATACAGACATACTATACACAGCCCTAAGAGGACAGAGAATTGGAGCAATGCAAGCCAAGGAATGCCAAATGTTGCCCAAAACCACAAGAAGCCAGAAAAAGGAAAGGAAGGAACATTTCCCTAGAGATTTCAGAGGGAGTATATTCCTGACAACACCTTGATTTCAGACTTCTAGCCTTTAGGACTTTGGGACAATAGATTTCTATTGTTTCAAGACATCTCCTGTGTGGTACTTTGTGACAGCAACTCTAGCAAACTAACACAGCTACCAAGAATCATTCACACAGGCAGCAAAGAGAAAGTCAGCC
>NW_007247599.1:0-27017 GCF_000164805.1 Carlito syrichta
TATGTATTTGGGACCCAGCTACTCACTGGGGGAAGAACTAGAGAACTTGAGAGGCAGATTATTGAAGATGCAATTGAAATCGAAAAGAAGCAGATCTTTTGCATGGAATGGTTAATAGCCCTTTCTGAGATAGCTATAAATGGTAAATATATGACTCTGGGTTATCTCTGGTTAGAGTGTCAGGTGCCTACACTTCACCCTGCCCCCATCCCATCCTTGACCATGTCACTGACCCCAACTCCTACCTTAGCCACAAAGTGCATTCCAGGTTCAGAGACATTGGGAGTGCAGTAATCCTGTGAGGCTCAGGTATGCTCTTAGCTTATCCATTTTGCCCATTAGTTGCTAGTTAAAAAAAGGTAATGTTTAGTGGTTTATTTTAAGCCACATCAAAATTTCCCCATATCAAAATAGTCATATTGTTGTAGATATGTGGGAAAGTGGTTACATCAAAATGTCAGATGTGGGTAAGGGATTATTCTTGGGAGTGAGTTGAGGCATTTGATAAAATAAGAAGTAAATTCAGTATTTGAAGGAGAGTTTTTTTTACCCATTTACAACAGAGTTATGTTTATTTAACTTACCAGTTATGTGAAAGGATTTGTGTAACTCTGAAAAAAACTCATCTAATGTTCACATCTTAGAACAAAAACCCTGAGTACTAGCATAGCACCACTACCACCTTGTAGTAATATGCTGCAGCTCATTGTATTTTATGAAAAAAGTATGTCTGATATTTACACAGTAAACATATTTTGTACCTTCTCAGCATAATAGTACTTTATAAAGTCACATTTTTAATCTAATATTAATTAGAAAAATATATTCAGAAACTGCTGTAATGAACGAACATACTGAAAATGGAGAAGAGCTTAATTTTATAAATTAAAAATAAATGTTCACAAATTATAGTCTCAAGAAGGTAATTATATCTCTATAACTTTTTTCAAGATAACTCCAAACTATTGTAAGGGACAAAGCATATTAGCAATCACTAGGTGGTTTAATTGGTATAGGGGATAATTAGAATATGTTGAATAATCTCCATTCTTTTGCTTTAGAATGCCTTAATTTATATATAAACATAAATGTCCCAAGTATAGTATTTCTTAGTGTATATTATTGCAAGCAAAAATAATGAAGATAATTTTGAATATATTCAGAGGTGTCTAGAATACTTCACCAGCTACAGGGAAACTGTTGCTTCTTCATTATACTTTCTTCTGCATGTGCTACCTGGATTTCTGGAGAAGTAGACCTAACCACTTCTCAAGTTTTTGCAAGCTGCAGCAAAACTGGTCTTTGCTTGACAGACTGAATTTTCCTTTTTGGACTGAGGCGAGGTCAAAGGAATCATGTTGGAAAGCATTTTTTTGTCACCGGGTTGAATATGGCAGGATGAAAAACCTCAGACACAAACCTATTGTAGTGTCATGGTGTGCTTCGCTGGGCTTACCCACTGGCTTGCACAATGCATAGGGTGTATGTTGCCAGTGCATACTACACTGAGGCCAGACTGTGAATTTCTGTCATATTTACATTCCAGACCACCAAAATCAGTGTGTGCATGTGTGTGTGTTGTTTTACATGTGAAAGCAAACAATTACTTATAGTAAAATGTAAAAAATCTTTTTTAGTATAATAAGATGGTTTTGCAAAACTCTAGAATATTAAATGTCAAAATTTTGTGTGAATGTTAAATATCACTATATTTAATTCATATCATCTAGTCTCGTGGCTTTTTCTTCCCTTTCCTTTTTGGAGATGAGGTCTTGCTCTGTCACCCAGGCTGAAGTGCAGTAGGCATCGATCACAGCTCACTGCAGCCTGGGCCAGCTGGGCTTAAGCAGATCCTTCTGCCTGAGCCTCCTGAGGAGTTGGGACTACAGGCATGCACCATCGTGCACAGCCAATTTTTTTGTTTTTCCTTTTGTAGAGACAGGTTCACACTGTGTTGCTCAGGCTGCTCTCAAACTCCTGGTGATTCTCCCATCTTATACTGGGATTACCGGCATGTGCTGCTGGGCCCTCCTTCTCGTGGTTTTTAAACTCTATTTCATAGAGCTATAGAATTCCCCAGAGGTATCCCAGAATGAGGAGGCTGAGCCACATAGGTTGTGGATTGCCTATTCAAAAAGTTTGGTCATATATATTTGGCAAAAGCTTTTCAGATTATCCTGATATACCATGCTGCTTGAGGACAATTGGTCCAGATGGCAGCTTATGAATAGGGAAGTGTTTTGTGATCTTGTAAATGAAAAAGCACTCTCGTCATTGTACTGCATTATCATTAAATATTGATCCCAGAAACATCGCTTCTCACCATGCTTCTATACAATGGGACATCACTCTGGCTGCCCCTCATTGTTCCTACTGTGGTTCCTCAGCCAGCATTAGTTTTCCTGGCAAGGTCAGCATGGCAGCGAAGGACTAGAGACATAGCAGGGAAGGAAGAGGATAAGCAGCTAGGGCTGCTCTTCTCTGCCTGCCTTCAGAAATTTTCTGGCACATAGTGTCCGGTACCCATCACAACTCTTATCCTTCATTTGAGGTCTTATTCTGGCCTTCATCTGCAAGGGAAACTGGTTTTTATCTGGATCATGGTTGAGTGTAGCTTGGTTTCTTGTGGAGGAAGGAAGAGCTTGAGTGAGGGTGCTCAGTCCTTAAACCCAATTACCCTTTTATCTGGGGAAGGGGCTAGAGACAGTAGGGGTGGAGAGGGGAGGAGTGGCATGTTAATGGGACTCCACACACAGGGAAAGAAGCATTTTGAGTGGAGAGATGCAATACCTTCCTAAAAATGTTTTAGGAAGACTCTGACACCAATTTTTAAAAAATGCTCAAAGCCAGGTAAGACTGAGTGGTTATGCTGAATGATACCAGTTAAAGGTGAAAGGGGAAAAAACGAACCAAATTATATACTTGTAAAGGGCCTGTGCAAATTAGCAAATGTAAAACTATTGTTTCTGAGAATGTCTTTTAAGCCTGATGATTCCAGTCACCAGAAGAGATTTTAATATGTGGGGTTCCTATGCCCTATTCCAGACCTATCTAATCAAAAGATTGCAGCCAAAGTGAGGGACACTGGTGTTAATAAAGTTCTCCATGTAACAACCAGACAGATTTTAGAACACTGGCATATTTAATAGAGTTTTATGTAATATATGTATACTTATTCTAATAAAGAGGTTTACACTTATGTTCAAGGAAGTAGGAAATTCACGGTGGGACAAAATCTACAAGGAGAAGGCATATACAAGATACAAAGTCCAAAGGGTCTGGAATTGATGGGAAATTTTGGAGGCTGATAGAAAAGTCAGCCTTGAAACAATTTCACAGGTGGTTGATGAGGGAGGTTGACAGATGGAATCAGAATAAGATCAAAGGCTTCCCTTCCAGTGCCATACAATTGGGAGCAGTAGCCACTCCGGTATAAACGCTCTGGCATGGTTGTAGGACAAAGTTGTTCTTATTTCATAATCACAAAAACATATTTAGAAGGACGAATAAAAGAAAAAATGCAGTTATAATTGGAGACACAACACACTGAAGGGTAAATGTGTGGTGAAGGTAGACTTTTAAAGGTACAGATGAGGGGTAAAATGTTGGTCTCTGTGGTTTGTGATGACCACATTTCAAGCTAAATTATGTTAAGTTTAACTGTTGTGTAAAATATGGAAGGATAAAAGTCAACTGTCCTTTTAATTTCACTATCTACACATAGTTGGCTTACCCATTTTGTAGGTATGTTTCTTCTGTATGCCACCCAAAGATAATATTAATGCTGACAAGATGGGTGGTCTCCCCTAGTAACAATGAAATAGTAATTCATAAAAGCAGAATGGCTTTTAATTTGGGGGAAACAAAACCCTAGAATAAACAGCAACTAAATGCTTATATCTGCCATGGGACATTTGCAAATGAGAAAGAGAAGACTGGCTACAAAAGAGGCACCTCTGGATTCGATTCTCAGAATGCTGCTGGGCTTCCTGTCCAGGCTGTCCCCTAAGAGCTCTTGAAGACAGTCTCATTTTCAGGTTGCCTTCTGAAAGCCATCTCAGCTGTCTTACCAGAATGTCAGTCTTCACTCATTTCTCTTTTCAGTGAATAATTATTAGGTGCTATTATTTGTGCTGAGAGTCATAGTAGGTGACTGGGTGCTGGTGGTCATTGCAGCCCCTGCTCTCACAGAGACAGACCTATAGGTTTGGGGCTAATTGAATTTTGAAGAGCCAGTGGCCTCCAAGTGGTGCTATCCAGCAGCAATTTTAGTCATTTCCTAGTGTTGTTATACCTAACCTGGTAAACAAGATACCAATCTTGGATAATCTTGTGTTCTAAGAAATGTAATAATTATATAGCAAGTTGTAAATTATGCTCCATTATTATGTTAAATTACATTTCATTAATTTCTGCTTTTATGTTTAAGGTTTATAAAACTTTAAACATTTTGGGATTGTATTCTTTGTGTGAACATGTGTTTGGTGTGATCATTTCTCTAAATAGAAGCACTGGATCCTTGTTCAGGATTGTTATATCTTTTATTAACTTGTGTCAATCCCACTTAAAATCCTGTATGGCCTGCTAAAACAGTGTCTTACTTATGATACTTTATATAGCATTTGGGAGTATATAAAAGACATTCACACATTATTTTGTTTTATCTTAACAACTCTGAGTAATACAGGGCAGGTAATGTTTATTTATCCTCACCTTCTAGATGGGGAAGCTTAGGCTCATAGCTGTTGTTACTTGAGTTCATAGAGCTAGTAAATGGTGGAGCCAGAAGTGGTACCCAGTCTTGGGACTGTTTTCTGAAATTAGGTCTATTTCTTGTATACTTTTTGCCAGTATGTTGACTTGCTAGAAAGAAACGTTGAAATATCTTTCTCCACTGAATTCCTCAAATTCTTAGCAGTCAAAAAAAAGTTTTAGCCCTATTATTTCTTAGTTTTTGTTTCCTGATTATTCAGTAAATCAGTTAACATGCATTGTCTAAATATCACATACTTGGGTATAATGTGAGATGGGAAAATGAATGAGATACAGTTAGTTGAACAGTTAGTTCAGTCTTGGAGGAGAGAGAAACAGGTATTTTTAAAAAATTATGATACAGCATGATTAATGCTATAAATTATGTCTGAGCATAGTGCTGTGGGTGCACCAAGGATGGGATCATGGCCAAAACATGGAAGGATGATGGGAGGGAGATTTAGCAGAAACTTAAGACAGTACTGGGTAGGAGGAAGAGCTGATGAAAAAGTTTGGACATAAGGAAGTTTGGAATAAGAGAAGTGAGTACTTTTCTTTTACTGTATTGTGGATGAACTTAGGAGGATTGCTGAAATGAGATTGTTAAAGAAGGTGGGTCACTTGTGGGACAGGAGTCTTGAATGCCAGCTAAGAAGTCTGGAATTATACGATAGGTGATGGGACACACTTTAGCACACTAACACTGAGTTTTGGAGCATAAGATCTTTATTTCAGAGACTGTTTTGTCCATAGTGGGGGAAATGGACTAATGGTGGGAAAAATGGGGTACATTTAGGGAACTGTTGAGTTCAAGGGAGTTAGAGGAGTGTGAACTAAGACAATGGCAGGGGGAGTGGAAAGGAATGGCTTTAAGAGATGAGACCTTTTCCATAATAAATAATGCTTATATTAGGGACACACAGCTTTCTTGGAACTTGTGTGAAAAATGGATAAGGAGATACATAAGGCAAAGAAAAATTATCTGTTCATGAGGATAGACAGGAGTTAGAAGAGAGAAGAAAGAAGTGACACATATAAAATGTAGAGTGGTAAAAACTCCCCTGACCCATCTTTCCCATGATACCAAATTTCATTCCCTGGAAGGGAAGTGAAGATCATGTTGGGACATGACCAGTAGAAGCTAGAGATTCTTCTGGAATTCTTGAAGGCTTCTATAAAAGACGAGAATCATCACTGACCTTTGTACTTCATCACACCTATTTAATGTTCTCCTCAAAAGCCAATACAGCACACAAAAATGTACACTTACTAGGTAAATCAGGCAGTGCCTGATTTTTAAAACATTTTTAGCTTTACAAAGGGCTCACTGAATGGCTGTTTTTAAAGTTGCATTCTTGAGAAGTGTCTATTCATATCTTTTGCCCACTTTTTAATGGGACTGTAGGGTTTTTTTTCCTTTCGGCCTGTATGAGTACCTTGTAGATCTTATATGTTAGGCCTATGTCAGATATACAGTTGGCAAATATTTTTCCCATACTGTGGGCTGTCTCCCTGCTCTCTTGATAGTTTCTTTTGCTTTGCAGGAGCTTGTTAGTTTGATGAGGTCCCACTTATCTATCTTATTTCTTAAGATATGAGCATTTAGGTTTCTGAATGGGATTGGTTGCCAGTTCCACTTTCCATAATGGTGTCTCCTGCATTTTCTAAGATTCTTATAGTTTGAGGTTTTACATTCAGGTCTTTGATCCATTTAGAGTTAATTTTTGTGTATGGTGATAGGTAAGGGTGCTGTTTCAATCTTCTGCATGTGGTCAATCAGTTTTCACAGCAGCACTTACTGAATAGATTCTCCTTTCCCCAGTGGTTGCTGTTGGAGGCTCTGTCAAAGCTGAGTTGGTTGAGAAATTGAGGCTTCGCTTCTGGAGTCTCTATCCTGTTCCATTGGTCTATGTGCCTGTTCTTGTACCAATACCAGGCTGTTCTGTAGTCTTATAGTCAAGTTTGAAGTCTGGAAGTATGATACCTCCTGCTTTGTTTCATTCACTAAGTATTGTTTTGGCTACTTGTAGTTGTTCATGATTCCATATGAATTTCTGTATTGTCATTTCCAGGTCTGAGGAGAATGATGTTAGAAACTTAATGGGTATTTCATTGAATCTGTAGATTGCCTTTGATAGGATGGACATCTTAACAATGTTGATTTTTCCTATCCATGAGCATGGAATATTCTTCTATTTGTTTGTGTCTTCTTGGATTTCTTTGAGCAGTGTTTTGTAGTTCTCATTGTAAAGGTCTTTTACTTCTCTGGTTAGGGAGATGCTGAGTTGTTTCATTTTATGTGTGGCTATTGTGAATGGGAGTGTGTTTTTAATTTGAGTCTCTGCCTGCTTGTTGTTGGTGTATAGGAATGCAATTGTCTTTTGCACATTTATTTTGTACCCTGAGAATATGGGCAGCTAACAGACACATGAAAAAGTGTTCAGCCTCACTCATCATCAGAGAAATTCAAATAAAAACCACATTGATATACCAACTAATTCCATAAGAATGACCATCATTAATAAAACAGACAACAACAGAAGCTAGTGAGGAAGTAGACAGAAAGGAACACTTCTACACTGCTGGTGGGAATGCAAACTAGTGCAACCTCTTTGGAAGACAGTGTGGTGATTTCTGCAAGAACTAGAAATTGACCTTCCATATTACCCAACAATTCTCCTATTGGGAATATACACGGAGGAACTCAAATCATTCTACAAAAAACATATCCGCACACATATGTTTGTTTCACCTCTATTTGCAGTAGCAAAAACATGGAACCAACTGTGTTGCCCATTGGAGCTGGACTGGATTAAAAAAGGTGGTACATATACACAATGGAATGTTATGCAGCCATAAAGAAGAACAAACATATGAATTTCACAGCAACTTGAATGGATTTAGAGTCTATCATACTCAGTGATCTATCACAGAAGCAAAGAACAGAGTACCATATGTTCTCACTCATAAACTGAATGGCTGTTTTTAAAGTTGCATTCTTGAGAAGTGTCTATTCATGTGTTTTGCCCACTTTTTATTGGGACTGTTGGTTTTTTTCCTTTCGGCGCATTTGAGTCCCTTGTAGATCTTATATGTTAGGCCTATGTCAGATATATACTTGGCAAATATTTTTCCCATACTATGGGCTGTCTCCCTGCTGTCTTAATGGTTTCTTTTGCTTTGCAGAAGCTCGTTAGTTTGATGAGGTCCCACTTGTCTATCTTATTTCTTAAGATATGAGCAATTACTTAACCTTGAACAATTGCTTTAATACTATAAGAAACAGATTGGCAGTAGTGGGAAACTGTCAGAGGATAGGAGGTAGGATTGGCAGTTGAGGGAAACTGCTAGGGGAGGGAGGGGCATACCTCATCAAAAAGTGTACCTACATGCTCAGTGTTTGTATACCTGACCCTGAATTGTACCCCACATCTTTATAATAAAAATAAGTAAATAAATAAAATAAAAATAAAGTTGCATTCTCCTCTAAGCATTTAAAGTAGTACTCCATCTAAGCAACTTGTGACACAGGAGGGTTTCTGAAATTTTAGGTGAAGTTCCAGAGCACCCATGAGCTATTTATAATTGGAAAGAGAAATTATTTTATTTGCTCTATTCAAGGGATATAAAATGGGCAATTCTACTGCTTTAACCCATTGGACTAATAACAGTCTGAGAAAGTTGGCTAGATAATGATTTTTCCAACTTGTAAATAGTTTTGAAAATAATTGTTCAAAAGCAAATCTATTTATCTTTTTGTTTTTTTAATTTTTGTAAACTGGGTTATTTAGTCCAGTCTGAATGACTTTACTGATTTTTCCTAAGGGTCAGATAATACTAAACCAATACCTACCAGATTATATTACCAAAGGCAGTTAATATAAACATTTGTAAACACTTTTTTGGGCAGGAGCTGTTTATCCCTCATCCTAGAATTTGTGAGCAAAATAAAATTAAAATATAATACTTACTTTAACAGATTCTTAATGATAACCATTTCTTATATCTGTTACTGACTTTAACTTATTATTCTAGGTGAACATTAATATTTAATAAAATAGTGTGATTTGAAAAAATGATCCCTGGTTTCTTCACTTAATATATTCATTATTTTGAAATATTTGGAGCCACGTGGTTTTTTCTAAACCCCACTTTGATTATATGATTATATTTGCTAAAGCTGTTACAAAATAATCACTTTTAATGTTTTTATAGGTGTTTGGCCATATCTAAACAGAAGTTTATCATGAGGGTTAACTTTCATGTGAATAACTGCCTCCCAGTTAAAACTTTTTAATCACATCCCTTAGAGGAAGGCAAGACTTTTTTTCTCAATAATTTAAAATAAATTTTTTTGTGTATTATAACAAAGAAGTTAGTAAATCCATGAAAGCAAAGACTGTATCTTACACATCCTTTTGTTTACCACAGCCTTACCCATTGCAGGAGATTAATCCATGTTTATGTGAGATTTGAAGAAGAACACAATAATATATAGAAAAAACATACATTATTTGCTTTAAAGTGACACTTTAAAGGAACATCTCAAAATGAGCAATATTCTTGTATAAAATAAGGATAAGTATAGACATTTTCTGCCCTTCTGCCTATCTTTCTCTAAACTCTCCTGCAGGATGTGCTTCTAAGGTTCCATCTGCCTTTGGAGTATTGTATCTATTTTCAAACACATGAAAAGAAGGAGGCTCAGACTTGCTGAACCTTGGAAACTGTAAGAGCATTTCCAGCTACTAGTTCTTATTTACTCATTGATACCACTTCTCCTCAATCAGAGACCCAGTGCCTTCTGGTTTTCTAAGATTTTTTCTTTGTAAGTACAAAATTACCTTACATGCCATGTTATGCTGTCCCTCAAAGTTGTTCAGGTCAACTCAACCAACATTTATTTATGGAGGCCCTATGATGTATTGCCTAATGTGATAGATAGTGATGTCATAAAAATGGGTAGGATGTGGTCTTTGCCCTTCTGAAGGCCACAGCCTTGTGGGGCAGTAAACATGTAAACTGGCACAATTCAGTGTCTTAGGTACCATTTTACAGATAGGATAAGCACACATTAGAGGGGCAAGGGTGGAAGTGTTTGCTTCTTCCTAGGGTGTTGGGGAAGGCATCCCAGGGCCAAAGATGCTGAATGATCATTGAGATGAATAGATTTCAAGACTGGCAAAGGGAGGAAAGGACATGTAGGGCAGAGGAAGTTGCCAGGAGGGGTGAGCCATGAGGCTGGGGAGCATTATGCAGGGGTCTTCATGATAAGTATAGGAGCTTGGACTTTATCCTGCAGGCAAAAGAGAATGAACAGAGGGCTTGAAGCTGTGGCATAATGTAACTAGATTTTTACTTTAGAAAATTACCTGGTTGACCATGGGAAGTAGGGTATTTATGCTTTTTAAAAGCAGTACTTATAGAACATAAATAGACAAAACAGATTTTCTTTCTCATTGCCTTAAACAGAACTTTACAAAAACCCCAATACACCCACTTCTGTCATTTGAATTTCCAAATGATTTATTGTTTGGCCAAGGTATATTTTTATAGCAGTTTAATGAGCTGCGTTGGGTTTAAGAATTATGGGTGGCTCCCTTGGGTGACACCAGATGCTACAGTGATGCAGTTTATCACACAATTCTCCCTAATCCCCCTTGACATTAAAAACAAGCTTCCTGTGTTTCTCCTCCAAACTTCTTGAAATGGGACTGCATTGAATGGGCATGACTAGACTTCATATTTTAAGCATTTTCAGGAAAAAAATTTTTTATGTGAATGAATCTGAGCAAATACTTGTGATAAGTAGAGTTTACTATAATGAGTTTATAGTAACTAAAGACTAAAGGTCTAGTATGATGTAACAATTTGACATGACAAAGTTCAGAGATGTTCCTCTTAGCTGAGGGCATTAGCAGACATCTACAGTCTAGTCCAAAAAGCAGTCCAGCCTTAGGCACCAGGCCACAAGTCTTCAGTTCTGAACACAGTGACATGGTTCTTCCATGACATTCAGGTTAGTTTATTTCTCCTTCTCTCACTAATTTTGTTAGATTAGAAGGTATTGACACCTCGCTCTTAATAATTTTTAGTCTTTATTTCAAAGACTTTCTGGGTGATCTAACAGAGCTTTGTAATCATTTCTCTCTTTTAAAAAAAATTATTGTGGTACAAAGCACATAACATGAAATTTATCATTTTAATCATTTATAAATGTACATTTCAGTAGTGTTGGTATATTCATATTGATGTGCAATGTAATTTTTATACTTTTAAACAAATACTTCCTGATAATTTTCTGATCAGGTTAATTATTATTTTTATTAATCTACTGTCTTGATTTTTATATCTCATCTCATTTTCTGCACATTCTCTTTTTAATCATAAATGCTAAATCAAGATATTTTTTAAAAAACATAACTTTTGGCTGGGTTCAGTGGCTCAAGCCTGTAATCCAAGCACTTTGGGAAGCCAAGGAGAGAGGATTGTCTGAGCCCAGGGTTTTGAGACCAGCCTGGGCAAATTGGTGAGACCTCATCTCTACAATACTTCAAAAATTAGCTGGGTGTGGTAGCACATGCCTGTAATTCTGGCTACTTGGAAGGCTGAAGCAGAAGGATTGCTTGAGCCCAGCAGGTTGACGCTGTGGTGGCTGTGAGTGCACCACTGCACTCCAGCCTGGGTGACACAGTGAGATGCTGACTAAAAAAAAAAAAAAGGAATAACCATCTCTAAAATTGCTTTAATAGTGCAGTCTTTGATAATTCCTTTCTGCAGTTTCTTTTTTTAAATTTTATGTATATTTTATTTTAAAATTATGGGGTATAGTTAAGGGTTAGGTATACAAATATTCATTGTGTAGGTACCCTTGTTGATGAGATGCAACACGCCTTCCCTAGATAAATATTGACTACTGTGAATCCAACCTCCCTGCCCCCCACCCGTAGTTTCCCACCACTGTCAACCCTCTTCTTATTTTTTTATCAATATTTTTTATTATGATATTGTGGGATACAGTTAAGGATTAGGTATACAAATACATTTCATTCAGGCACCCTGTTGATAAGAGGTGTTTCCCCATCCCCAGACAGATATTTGCTACCATTAATTCCATCGCCTTCCCTCCTGCATAGTTTCCCACTACTGTCAGTCATTTTCTTATAGTATTACATTGGATGTTCAGGGTCCATTATATGAGTGAGAACATGTGATACTTGGATCTTTGTTTCTGTGAGAGGTCACTCAGAATTATAGATTCTAGTTCCATCCAGGTTGCTGTGAAATTCATGATTTTGTTCTTTTTTATGGCTGTGTACATGTACCAGATTTTTTTAATCCAGTCCTCTTTTGATGGGCAGCATGGTTGCTTCCAGGTTCTTGCTATTGTGAACAATGCTGCGATAAACATAAGTGTGCAGGTATCTTTTTTATAGAGTGATTTAAGTTCTTCAGGATATATTCCCAGTAGGGGGATTGCGGGATCATATGGGAGGTTGATATTTACAGCTTTTAGGAATCGCCACACTGCTTTCCACAGTGGTTGCACTAGTTTACACTCCCACCAACAGTGTAGAAGTGTTCCCTTTTTGCCACACCTTCTCCAGTAACTGTTATTTTTTCAGTTATTGATAATTGCCATTCTGACTGGAGTTAGGGGGTATCTCAGTGTGGTTTTGATTTGCATCTCCCTGATGATTAGTGAGGTTGAAGATTTCTTCATGTGTCTGTTGGCTGCTCGGACATCTTCCTTTGTGAAGTGTCTGTTCATATCTTTTGCCCATTTTATAATGGGGTTGTTTGTTTTTTTCCTTTCAGCATGTTTGAGTTCCTTGTAGATCCAAGATGTTAATCCTTTGTCAGACCTGCTGTTGGCAAATACTTTTTCCCAGTCTGTAGGCTGTCTCCCTGCTCTCTTGATGGTTTCTTTGGCTTTGCAGAAAATTGTCAGTTTAATAAGGTCCCACTTGTCTATCTTCTCTCTTATGACCTGTGGGTTTCGGGTTTTGTTCAGGAATTGGATGCCAGTTCCAATTTCCATGAGGGTATGTATGTCCTTCATTTTCTAAGGTTCTTATGGTTTGAGGTATTACATTTAGGTCTCTGATCCATTTGGAGTTAACCTTTGTGCATGGGGATAGATAGGGGTCCTGTTTCAATCTTCCGCATGTGGTCTGCCAGTTTTCCCAGCACCATTTACTGAATAGGTTCTCCTCTCCCCAGTGGTAGGTTGTGGAGGCTTTGTTGAAGATCAGTTGGTTGAGAAATTGAGGTTCTGCTTCTGGAATCTCAGTTCTATTCCATTTATTTATATGCCTTTTCCTAAACCAATACCAAGCTGTTTGGATGATTGTAGCTTTATAGTAAAGCTTGAAATCTGGTAATGTGATTCCACCTGCTTTGTTCTTTTTGCTGAGGATTGTTCTGGCTATTCTTGGACATTTGTTTTCCATATGAATTCCTGTGTTGTTTTTTCTAGGTCTGAGAAGCATGTTGCTGGTAATTTGATGGGTATTGCATTGAATTTGTAGACTGCCTTAGGTAAGATGGACATCTTCACAATGTTGATTCTTCCAATCCATGAGCATGGGATATTTTTCCACTATTTGTATCATCTTTGATTTCTTTGAGCAGTGTTTTGTAGTTTTCATTTTAAAGATCTTTCATGTCTCTGGTTAGGAAGATGCCAAGGTATTTCATTTTGTTAGTGGCTATTGTGAATGGAATTGTGTTTTTTATTTGGGTTTCTGTTTGTTTATTATTGGTGTAAAGAAATGCGATTGTCTTTTGCACATTTATTTTGTATGCTGAGACTTTGCCAAAGGCCTTTACCAGTGTAAGGAGGTTTTTGACAGATTCTCTTGGGTTTTCAAGGTACACAATCATATCATCTGCAAAGAGAGATTACTTGACTTCCTCTTTTCCTATTTGGATACCCCTGATTGCCTTCTCTTCTCTGATTGCTCGAGCCAGGACTTCCAAAACTATGTTGAACAGTGTAGAACAGGGTGAGAGTGGGCATCCTTGTCTTGTTCCAGTTTTCAGGGAAAATGGTTCCAATTTTTGTCCATTTAGGAGTATGCTGGCTGGGGATTTCTCGTAGATGGCTTTTCCCATTTTTGAGGTATGTTCCCCATATGTCTACCTGTTCGAGGGTTTTTATCAAGAAGGGGTGCTGAATTTTATCAAAAGCTTTTTCTGTGTCTAATGACATAATTATGTGGTTTTTGTTTTGACATCGGTTGATGTATTTAATTACATTTATGGTTTTACGAATGTTGAACCAGCCTTGCATTCCAGGAATGAAACCTACTTGGTCATGATGGATGATTTTTGAGATGTATTGTTGAATCCGGTTTTCTAGGATCTTGTTGAGAATTTTAGCATCTATGTTCATCAAAGATATTGGCCTGTAGTTCTCTTTCTTTGTTGGGTCTTTACCTGGCTTGGGTATCAATGTGATGTTGGCTTCATAAAATGATTTGGGGAGAGTTCCATCTTTTTCAATCATCTGGAATACCTTCAGTAGGATTGGTATCAGCTCCTCCTTAAATGTCTTGTAGAATTCTGCTGGAAAGCCATCTGGACCAGGGCTTTCTTTTTGTAGGTAGTTTTCTTATTATGTATTCGATATCTTTGATTGTTATTGGTCTATGTAGGGTCTCAATTTCTTCTTGTTCCAACCTAGGTAGGTTGTCTGTTGTCAGAAATTCCTCCGTTTCCTTAAGGTTTTCAATTTTGTTTCCATACAATTGTATGTAGTAGTCTCCAATGATCTTTTGTTTTTCTTCAGGGTCAGATGTGACTTCGTCTTTTGTGTTTCTGATTGTGCATATTTGGGTTTTTTCTCATTTTTTCTTGGTCAGTCTAGCTAGGGGACCATTGATCTTGTTTATCCTTTTGAAGAACCAGATTTTTGTTTCATTGATTTTTTTGTATTATCTTGTTGTCTTCTATGTCCTGGATTTTGGCTTTTAATTTGATACCCTGGATTCTTCTGCTGAAATTAGGGTTTTTGTGCTCCTGTTTTTTCAGCTTCTTTAGGTGGTTTGTTAGAATGTTAATTTGTGTTCCTTCCATTTTCTTCATGTGTGTTTGTAGGGATATAAATTCCCCTCTTACTACAGCTTTCAAGGCATCCCAGAGATTTTGTAAGATGTTTTTTTCAATTTTATTTGCTTTCAGGTATCTTTTGATCTCTGTTTTGATTTTATCATTGACCCAGGAGTTGTTTAGCATCATGTTATTTAGTGTCCATGTCTTTGTGGGTTTGGGGGGGGACCTTGTTGTTGTCAATGTTTATTTTTATTCCACTGTGGTCCGAGAAGGTGCATGATAGACTTTCGGTCCTTTTAAATTTGCTTATGCTTGATTTATGGCCAATTATGTGGTCAATCTTAGAACACATTCCATGCAGTGATGAGTAGAATGTGTATTCTGTGGTCTTTGGATGGAGTGTTCTGTAGGTATCAATTAAGTCCATTTGGTCCAAAGTCACATTGAGGTTCTGGATGTCCTTGCTGATTTTTTGTCCTGATGATCTATCTAGGGTTGTGAGTGGAGTATGAAAGTTCCCAGTTATGATGGTGTTAGAGTCAATATCTTTCTTTAGTTTTCCTAGAAGTTGCTTTATGAAGGTTGGCACACCTATGTTCGGTGCATATATGTTTAGGATAGATATTTCTTGTTGATGGATTGGGTCTTTTATCATTATGTAGTGGTCTTCTGTATCTTTTTTGATTTTTAATAGCTTGAAGGGTATTTTGTCTGAAATTAAGATCGTTACTCCTCTTTTCTTTTGTATTCCGTTCACCTGAAAGTTTGTTTCCCATCCTCTTACTTTGAGTCTGTGGGTGTCCTTTCTAGTAAGGTGAATCTCTTGAAGGCAATAGTTTGTTGCCTGATGATATTTTATCCATTTTGCCATTCTATGTCTTTTCAGTGGTGCATTTAGTCCTTTCACATTTAGGCTAATAATTGAAATGCAAGAGTTGATCCCTGTCATAAGGTTCCTACAGAGGTGTTGTTCCTGTTTGTTTGTTGTCTTTCTTTTGGTTTTGGAGTTTTTTCATGTGTGTTTTTAATCTTTTGGCTGTACTCTTGTGAAGAATGTTGTTCTTTTTTCCTTTTCTTCTGTGCTCAGTACTTTCTTAAATGTTTCTTGTAGAGGTGGTCTGGTGGCAGTGTAGGTTCTTAGGGATTGGATATCTGGAAAAGATTTCAATTCTCCCTCACTAATGAAGCTTAGTTTGGCTGGGTAGGTTATCTCGGTTGAAATTGTTTATCGTTTAGAACTTTGAAGATAGGGCTCCAAGCTCTCCTAGCCTGAAGGGTTTCTGTGGATAAATCTGCTACTATTCTAATTGGTCTTCCCTGGTAGGTAGTCTGGCCTTTTTTCTTGCTGCCTTTAGGATTTTTTTCTTTTATAGCTACTTTGTTTAGGCAAATTATTATGTGTCTGGGAGTTGGTCTTCTCATTTATTGTCTTGCAGGGGTTCTCTGAATTTCTTGTGGTTGAATTTTTGCATCACTGATGAGATGAGGGAAGTTTTCTTGAATGATTTCATGAAATGTTTGTTGCAGTGTGACCTCCGACTCTCTCTCTGCTTCAGGAAGGCCAATTACTCTTAGACTGGGTCTCTTGAAGTAATCATTCATCTCCTGAAAGTTTTGTTTTGACTAAGCTTCTTTTCTATGTTTTTGACAGTTTCGGTTAGTTCTGTATTTTGGTCTTCAAGTTCTGATATTCTTTCTTCTGCTTGGCTAATTCTGGTTTCCATGCGAATTAGTTTGTTATTAATTTCCATCACAGTATCCTTTACTGCTGCTATTTTTGTCATCAGCTACTTCCTATTTTCCTCTTGTCTCTCCTCAATTTTTTAAATTATCTCTATTAATGCCTTGATGTCTGGGTTTGTTGCTTGTGACCAGTCATTCTGGGGGCTCTTCATTGTTTGTGTTCCAAAGTCTGTTTTCTCAGTGTCTGACCTCCCAGGGATCTGTGTGAGCCCTGTGTTCTTCTTTTGGTTTTTCTTCATTCGTGCAGATTTTCCCTCCCTACTTTTCCCTTCCCTCCACTTCCCGTCTTCTTTAATTCTGTTATTCAGGGGTGGAGGGGTTTCTTTTACTTCTGTTTTTTCAATCTCTTATTCTTCCTAATGTATTTCCTCTTGCTTTGCTCAGTTCTGGAGTTGGACTGTGGGTTGAGGGCAGTCCTTTCTGTCGTTTTGGGATTTAATTAAGTGGGGAGCTGTGATTCAAAATCTTTCTGCAGATCCTGGTGTTCACCAACAGCCATATGAATAGTCTGAAACCCACTTCCCAGTGACTTCGAGTCTGTCTATGCTGTGGTTCCCCAGCAGGTGGTTCCCCAGCAAGTGGTGCTTGGTTCCCCAGCAAGTGGTGCTATCCTGCATTACAGTCCAGAGGGGAGGGAGCCTACTATGATCCACAACCTGCCACGGCAACTTCACCAGGGGAGTTCCACAGGCCTTTCTCCGGGCTAGGGGCATGGTATGGCAGCAGGGATCTTAGAAGATCCTGCTTTGTGGGGCTTCACGGTCTGAAGTTGTGGGTTTCTTCAGGTATGAGCTGGGAATGACCACAGCAGCAGTATCCATGACTGCAGGAGCAGCCTAGTCCCGTGCGGTGACTGCAGGAGCAGTTTGGTTCATCACAATATCCAAGTAGCGACCATGGGTGACAGTGTGGCTGAACTCCCTGTGAAGAGCAGGCTGCAGTAGATGGGGCTGCAGCCCCTGGGAAAGAGCTATGGTTTTATGGGTGTTCTCTGTCTCAGAGGGTTTCACAGACCTTGCTGGCCTGTCACCATCTTGCCAGAAGTCCAAACCTTTTCTTATAGCATTACAGTAGTTGTTCAAGGTCCACTTATGAATGAGAACATGTGATACTCAGATCTTTGTTTCTGTGAAAGATCATCCAGTATTATAAACTCTAATTCCATTCAGGTTGCTGCAAATTTCAGGATTTTTTTCTTTTTTATGGTGGTGTAATATTCCATTGTGTATATGTACCACATTTTTTTAATCCAATCCTCTTTTGATGGACAGCATGGTTGGTTCCATGATCTTGCTATTGTGAACAATGCTGTGATAAACATACATGTGCAGGTATCTTTTTTATACAGTGATTTGAGTTCTTCCAGGTATATTCCCAGTAGGGAGATTGCGGGGTCATATGGAAGGTCGATTTTTAGAACTTGTAGGAATAGCCACACTGTTTTCCACAGAGGCTGTACTAATTTACACTCCCGTCAGCAGTGTAGAAGTGTCCCTTTTTCATCACATCTTCTCCGGTATCTGTGATTTTTTGAGTTATTTATGATGGCCATTCTGACTGGAGTTAGGTGGTATCTTTAATTTGCATCTCCTTGAAGACTAGTGAGGCTGAACATTTTTTCATGTATCTATTGGCTGCTCTTATGCCTTCCTTTGAGAAGTGCCTATTCATATCTTTTGCCCACTTTGTAATGGGTTCATTTGCTGTTTTCTTTTCAGCACATTTGAGTTCCTTGCAAATCCTTTATGTTAGACCTTTGTCCGACATGGAGTTGGCAAATATTACTTCCCAGTCTGCGGGCTGTCTCCCTGCTCTCTTGATGGTTTCTTTGACTTTGCAGAAGCTTGTCAGTTCAATGAGGTCCCACTTGTCTATCTTATCTCTAATGGCCTGTGAATTTTGTGTTTTACTCAGGAATTGGATGCCAGTTCTAACTTCCATAGGGTGTGTCCTGCATTTTCTAAAGTTCTTATGGTTTGATGTTTTACATTTATGTCTGTGATCCATTTAGTGTTAATTTTTGTGTATGAGGATAGATATGGGTCATGTTTGAATCTTCTCCATGTGGTCAGCCAGTATTCCCAGCACCATTTACTGAACAGGTTCTCCTCTGCACAGTGGTGGGTGGTGGAGGCTTTGTCAAAGATGAGTTGATTGAGAAATTGAGGTTTTGCTTCTGGAATCTCAATTCTATTCCATTGGTCTCTATGTCTCTTCTTGTACCAATACCAGGCCATTGTACTGCAATTTCTAATCTCTTTCTTCCCACATAATCTTTTGACCTTTCTCTATGGCAGTGTCCTTTTATGAGTCACAAGTGGATACTTTATGAAGTGATGTACCATAAAGCTGGGTAGACATTGAGACTTTTGGAACAGTTGTTTGGTTATTTGAGGTTTTTGAGATGTAGGTGCTAATTGAGCCTCCCTAGTCTAGCGTGCAAATAACATGTTACCCTGAAAATTCCACATCTCTAACCTTGATCTGAAAATAAACTAAGATGGAAAACACAGAAAGAAAATATTTGTGTGTGTGGTGAAAGAATGGATATTTTAGTTCAAATTAGCTTTTCTTAGAACAAACTTTCCATTTTAATGAAATATTATTTTTCTTTAATGAACTTGGGAAGGACAACAATGCTGTATGTCTTCAAAAATCAAATTTTCAAATTGAACAAATAAGTATATTTTAAACTTTAAATTTAGGCAATGCCTGTATGCTATAGAATGTGTTTGGTTATGAGCTACAATTACTAACTACTGCTGAAATTATAACAGAAAATTGAACCTCAACATTTTTCAGTTATCATTCTCTAACCTCTTAAGTAATATTAAATTCTGCTATTTCAAATGTTTTAGGAACCTACTAAACTAACTGAAGAGAAGGTTAAAAAATTGACATTTGTTACTCATAATCATATTAAGACCTGATGTACATAAAAAACAACCACCAAAAAGTTTACCCAATTTGATGTGTTTTTTTAAATGTTATATGAAGGCCATCCTTTTTAGTTATCAGAGATATTGAAAGTTCATGAATCTCCTAAAATTATGTAATTTATAGTGTGTCTGTGTGTTTCTGGAGAAATAGTATTCACATCTTTCATCAGACCCTGGAAAGCTATCTTGTTCCAACCAAAGTTGCCAACCACTGTCCCAGAGCTCCCTTTATTCATTTTCCTGTTACATAGAGACCCCCAACTTACAACTAGACTTTGACTCCATTGTAAGTCAAGGAGCATGCATGCTTATATATATAGATATTATAGAATCTTCACAATGATAGTACAAAGACAAATGAGATAGGCCTCCCATACTCCAAGTAGTTTATAATCCTGACTGGGGTGAAAAGACAAGTATAGCCTATTCTCCCTCAACATTGAACTCCTAATTTACCTAGTGACCTTCCTGTTCATTTTTCTATATCTATAGCAGGATTAGTTCCTTTTCACCACTAGAGCTTTAGTTCTAAAGAGAAGGCAACCCTTTGTTGTCAGGGATTCAGTAAGAAAGATAACAGAACCTGTCTTCTCTCAGCATGGAGGAGTGCCAGTGACACCCATGGAGGGATGAGTTGACTGATCCTTGGGATTCAGAAACAAGGAATTAATAGAATAGTCTGAAGACTTAATATTAAGGCAAATATGTGACAAACTGGTTATAACTTGGAACCCAGGTATCTGGGACACAGAGGTTCCACTCCTTAGGTCCTCACTAGTTGATGCCTTCTGGATGATGGATGGGGAATTCCACCTCATTTCTGCCATGGAGTCTCTTCCCAAGAAATCCTTTACACAATAAAACAGAATAGGGACCTCTTTGTTATCAACAACCATTTGTGTATGAAATGTTCATAACTCAGACTTTTCCTTCTGGGACACAGCAAGAAATATTTATCCCCACTTCCCTAGCTCAGTTCTTGATGAGAGGCATGATGATGCTTTGTAGCTAGACATAATTTATAGCAAAGGTTGTATAACATATGTCGGTTATTTGGCTGAAAGGAGGTGCCAAGGAGTGGGAGAAGATAGAAAAAAACGTTTTTACAGATGTCATCACATGAGATTTTGCACCTCACTGTGTCATTTAAAGAATGACAGTGTCTTACTACATGGTCTTGCTTACAACAGAACACCTGAAACTGGGTAATTTGTAAAAAAAAAAATTATTTTAACTGGGTGCAGTGGCTCATACCTGTGATCCCAACTCTTTGGGAGGTCACGGTGGGAGGATTGATTGACCCCAGGAGTTTGAGACCAACTTGGGGCACATGGTGAGACCATGTCTCTACAAAAATAAAAAATAACTGGACATGGTGGCACAAGCCTTTGTCCCAGCTACTGGGAAAGAGGGGTGAGGTACTGTTACAGAAGGTTGTCTTGAGCCTAGGAGTTCTAGGCTGTGGTAAGCCATGATCATGCCACTGCACTGCAGCCTGGGTGACAGAGTGAGACCCCAACTCAAACAAAAATAATTATTTCTTACAATTCTGGAGCCTAGGAAGTTGAATGCCATGGCTTCACACTTGGTGAGGGCCTTATTCCCAGTGGACACTCTCAGAGTTCTGAGGTGTCCCAGAGTATCACATGACAAGGGGATGTAGCATGCTAATGTGATAGCTTAGTTCTCTTCCTTTTTTCATAAAATCACCACCTTTGTGTTCATGACAACCCATTAATCATTGATCCATGAATAGATTAATTCATTCAGGAGGGCAGAGTCCTTATGATCCAACACCTCTTAAAGGGTCGACTTCTTAGTACTGCCACATGGGGATTAAGTTTCAAAATGATTTTGGAAGGACATTGAAACCATAGCAGACACTGTAAGTCATTCTTTGTAATTTTTAATATTTTCTACAAGTTCTGGGAAAGATTTTTAGAATAAGCTGTTACCATATCATGTCATTGCATATAATGTGTGCACGTATTTTGAAACATGGGTCAAAAAGACATGCCCCACTATACAGACGAATAGGGAGGTATTTTGTCTTTAGAGAATTGATCAAAGAGTAGACATGTATTGGAATTATAATTACTTTAGCCAATTGTTTTTTTAAAGACTTTCTTAAATTTGATACAGAAACAAAGACCTAAATACTTCATTTTCTTACTCATAAGCAAGCTGTGATCACTGGTCACAAGAGCACAAGTGGAGGGAGGGACGAGGGAGAGGGCTGTGTGACAACACACTGGGTACCTGGTCCACTCTCAGGGGAAGAGAGGGCCTGCTAGAAACTCACACTTCACCTGCATGCAGCATACTTATGTAATAAATCTTCACTTTTGCCACAACTCTAAAGTAAAAAAAAATTATTTGATTTGACTCAGAAAGGTGTCTGATTCAAGACCACAAAAATTTTTAGCCTTTCAAAAAGATGTGATTAACTGTGAAAGGGCAGATTTGGATTAGCTTGTACCTTCATGGTTTGCTAGCAAAAAGCCAGTGTAGAGAACTGTGGTCTACTCCTTAGTAGTATACTATTAATAGCTACATTATCTCATTAATTCCCCAAATAAGAAGTCCACTCCTTACAGACATGCAGAATGTATATTATGTTTTTTTAAAGTTATACATTTTATGATGTTAATGTATTAGCTAATTTAACTACAGAAAAACTGCTACAAACAAGTATTTCAGATAATTACACCAGTTTGTATTTTCCAACCCCCTGAAAAAAGTCACACAGGAAATTAGCAGCAAAGATTTTGAAGTTTGGAATGACTAAATTCTTTGTTGATATTAATAATCATGCTTGTAAAAATAATATTTTTTCTACAGGAGAAAATCTTTGTGACCTTGGATTAGACAGATTTCTTAGATAAGACATGATTCATGAAAGATTATAATTGATAAATAGGACTTTGTTAAAATTAAGATCTTCTGATTTTCAATAAACATTGTTAAGACAATGAAAAAAGTCACAGCATGGGAAAAATATTTTCAAATCACACATCAGATAAATAACTTGTATTTAGAATATATAATAGACATTTAAGATCCAATAAAGTGAAAACAAACAACCTATATTTTTTAATGGGCAAAAGATTTGAATAGACAGTATACAAGAGAAGATATGCAAATGGAAAGTAAGCACAAGAAAATGTTCCAAATCAGCAGTCATTAGGAAAATGCTCATTAAAATCACAATGATACATACTACTGCACACATATGACCCAGCAATCCTCCTTCTGGGAATATACATGGAGGAACTCAAATCACTCTATAATAAAGATATCTGCACATGCATGTTTACTGCAGCATTATTCATGATAGCAAAAACATGGAACCAACTGTGCTGCCCATTGAAAGAGAACTGGATAAAGAAAATGTGGTGCATTTACATGTTGGAATATTATGCAGCCATAAAGGAAAACAAAATTATGAATTTTGCAGCAACCTGGATGAAATTAGAATCTATAATACTCAGTGATTTATCACAGAAACAAAAATCTGAGTACTACGTGCACTCACTCATAGTGGACCCTCAACATTTATCATAATATAAGAAAGGCATTGGCAGTAGTGGGGCACTGTCGGGGCAAGGGGAGGGGACCACAAAACATCAATAAGGTTACCCACACTTTGCCTGAATGATAACCTCATATGTACCTAACCCTCATTTGTACCCCACATTTTAAAAATAATTATTTTTTTAAAAAGAATGGCTGAAATTAAACAGACTGACCAAGTGTTGGTGAGGATGTGATGCAACTAGAACTTTCATACACTGCTCTTAGGAATATAAAATGGTATGACATTTTGGGAAAACAGTTTGGCAGTTTCTTAAAAAGTTAGACCTACACCTATCGTATGACCCAGTCATTCCACTCCTACGTACTTACCCAAGAGAAATGAAGGCATATTTCTGCACAAAACTTAAAGATGAATGTGAACAGTTCTACGAGTTACCAAGTTCCTTTCCACAAAATTTAACATTCAACTCTGACAACATCCAGACAACAGGACATAGAACTGTGATATCCACTTTCACAAATTCTTCACCCTCTATAAGAGGAACTGCTATTTTTTTTTTTTTTTTGAGTTGGAGTCTCACTCTGTCACCCAGACTGGAGTGCAGTGGCCGCTCCCGGCCACCACAGCCTCAACCTGCTGGACTCCGGCGACCCTTCTGCCTCAGCCTTCCGAGTAGCCGGAATTACAGGCATGTGCCACCATGCCCAGCTGACTTTTCGGTTTATTGTAGAGATGAGGTCTCGCTGCCCAAGCGGGTCTCGAACCCGCGGGCTCAGACAATCCACTCACCTCAGCCTCCCAAGGGTGCGGGATCACAGGCTGAGCCACCGAGCCTGGCTATTTTTTTAAATGTTAAAGTTGTAGGCCGGGCACTGTAGCCCAAGTCTGTACCCCAGCACTTTGGGAGGCCAAGGTGAGGGGATAGCCTGAGCCCATGGGCTCAAGAACACCCTGGGCAACTTGGTGAGACCTCATTCCTACACTAATTCAAAAAATTAGCTGGGCATGGTCGCACGTGCCTGTAGTTCTGGCTACTTGGAAGGCTGAGGTGGAAAGATCACCTGAACCTAGCAGATTGACGTATGCTAGCTCAATTTTTAGTTCTTTAAGAAAATGCTACACTGCTTTCCACAAAGGTTGAATTAGCTTACATTCCCACCAACACTGTAGAAGTGTTCCCTTTTCTTCACAGCTTCACCAGCATCTGTTGTTTTTGACTTATTAATGACAGTTATCTTGATCTGTGTGAGGTGGTATCTCGTAGTTTTGATTTGTATTTCTCTGATGATTAGTGGAGCTGAGCATTTTTTCATATGTTTGTTGGCTACTTGGATGTCTTTCTTTGAGAAGTGTCTGTTCATGTCCTTGGCTCACTTTTTTAATGGGATTTTTTTTTTTCAGTCATTTGAGTTCCTTGTAGATCCTAGATGTTAGGCTTTTGTTTGATGCATGCCTTGGAAATGTTTTTTTTCTTTTTAACATAATGTAGATTGCCCCTTTACTCTGTTGATGGTTTATTTTGCTATGCAAAAACTTTTTAGTTTGATGAGTTCTCACCTGTCAATCTTAGCTTTTGTTGCATCTGCTTTTGAGATTTTAGCTATGAATTCGTTGTCTCTTGCCATGTCTAGAAGGCTGTTTCCTAAGTTTTATTATAAGATTCTGTTTTTCCTTTAATACCTTTGGTACAGATATGTTTTCTTAATTTTCATTGTTGTTGTAAGTGAAACTTTAGTGCAATTTGTGGAATAAAAAAGTAGAGTTAATGAATGGAAGTCAGGCTGAATTACGGATGCATGTTATTTCCTTTCTGTATTAGGATTCCAATTTATTAAATAGTGCTAAAAATAAGTAGACTTTTGGATGGGACTTGGAGACCTTTTTATTTATGCTGCGTGAGTGGTGGTAACAGTATATTTGGTGATAGGGTTTGACTTATGTTTAATGAATCATGGGCCCCAGAGATGGGAGAGACGGTAGAAGATAACCTAGTCCCACCCCCTGTGCATTAAGCTGGAACAATATTGTAGTTTAAATAGTTGTTTACTCTTTAAAAAATGAGTTCTGTGTAGCAACACAAGTGTAGGGTGGGTGGAGAGAGAGATTTTATAGCCTTAGAATGCAGACTTTACGTGTATTTTTCTTGTGCAAACTGGTGTCTGGAATTTCACTCCAGCAGCCCTTTTTGCTGTTGCCAGGAGGCTTACCAGGGCAAAATTTTCTCCTGACACCTGGTCTTCCTCAACTACTGCCTCTCAGGAGGCCTCTCCAACCATGCTTCTGTGTGGACTCCAGCAGCTATAATTGGTTCAGATGTACAGCTAGACCCTGCCTTCATCTAAGGCAGCGGTTCTCCACCACAGCTGCCATTAGAAAAACCACTTCTTTTCTCACCCATTTCCCCATTGTCACTTTTCCTGTCTTAGACATTTCACTAGCTTTTTGCACTTATAATAAAAATCAGGCTTCTTGTTGTGGCCAGTGTTTCCTGGCTCTTGTCTCTTATAAACTTATCTCTTGATACTTTTATTCTACTCCAGCTGTTATTTGTCCTGACAGTGACCTGTGAGCACTTCTTCCAAGAAGCTCTTATAATTTGATGCCTGGCAGATACTCTCTGGACTTAATAGCATAATTATATCATAATAATAACACTTTCTGACATTTATTGAAAGTTTTCTCTAACCCAGACAATGTGCTGAGTGCTCTACAGGTTTAATCTTATAATCAAATCAGAGGCAACAAGCTTGTGAAGGTGGTATTGTTATTTCCATTTTTTAGGAAAGGAAACCAGGGCACAGAGTCAGAGCTTGTCCAGGTTGATACTGTTATTGTGTGTTAGAGCCTGACTTGACATTTGTTTGTCTGGCTCGAAGTTGGCTCTTTGGTACTGAAATTTCAAAAGTATTTTGTTGCCATTAAATTGCACTGATCTCACATCAATTCCTGGAAGACAGTCTTAGAACAAGCTGAAGAGTAAATTTCTTATTGAAATTGAAAGTAAACATTAATGTTTACATTAATATAACTTAACTTCCTTACTGGAGACAACATACTTTTATCAATATTTTATTTCTTGTTGATAATAAGAGACAGTATGGTATAACAGTAGGGAATAAACTTTGGAATCAGACAGGCAGGGGCTTAATGTCAGCACATGTCATTCATTCATATATATCTCACTATCGTGTGTACCAGATAATGTTCTAGGCTCTCAAGGTATGTCAGTGTGCAGTCCATTGGGATGATTTAAAATTTTGATTCTATAAGCTGTTTCTGTCTTGGAGGGTCACCATAGCATTATTATTCTTTTGCTGAATTCAGTATGACTGTGATCCATCTTGGACTCTGCCCCAAGGGGATCTATTTGAGCCAGTCTTGTGACATGTTTCCTAAGATCAATCCTATAGGAAGGCTATAGTGTAGATTGCTTTCTTTTTTCTTTTCTTTTCTTTTTTAAGTTGAAGTATCACTCCTTCACCCAGGCTAGAGTGCAGTGGCACTCTCACAGCCACCCCAGCATCAACCTGCTGGACTCAGGCGAGCCTTCCACCTCAGCCTTCCAAGTAGCCAAAAACAGCTGCACAGTACTATGCCTGGTTAATTCTTTTGATTTATTGTAGAGATGAGGTCTTGCTAAGTTTCCCCGGCTGTTCTTGAACTCATGGGCTCAGGCAAGCCTATCTCTTTTTTCTTTTCTTGAACTCCTGGCCTCAAATAATCCTTCTACCTTGGTCTCCCAAAGTGCTGGTATTATAAACGTGAGCAACCATGCCCAGCCTTTCTTTTTTTTTCTTCTTTTTTTCCTTCTTTTTTTCTATTAAAATGAAACATTAAATTTAACTTTACTAGAAACAACAAACTCAGTGATCTTATATTCTAATAGTGATAGCACAATAAACATAATGAATAAGTAATTACATTCCATGTCAGAAAATAGAAAGTATTTGTGGGAGTGGGTAATAGGATCAAGATGGGCAAAAATACAG
>NW_007247600.1:0-11455 GCF_000164805.1 Carlito syrichta
AGGCATCATGGAATTCAAATTGTTTGCTTGGAAATTGCAGATCTCGTGGTGGTCTTGTGATGCATAGTTTGTAAAGCACGGAACTTGTACGCCCCCAGTAAGTGATTATCACACTGCTGGAGGGTATACAAAATGGTATATAAGTTGGAAGGAGTCCAAATAAAATTTGGCTCCAGTCCTGATCAGACTGTTCCCAGAACAACTGCCTCCGAGTGGTCTTCTCGCCGTCTCCTGATTCTCCGGTGCGGGTCCTAACCCACCCTTGGTCAGTGCTGGTCACCGACAGCTGACTGCTACTTTCAAGACAACCTGAACGGAACCATCTTTCATCAACTCTAGTGTTGGCACCCCAGCCCAAAGTATCATTTGCCATCAACTGGACAATCACCGTAGTTTCCTGATTGATATTCTTTCCAATCTTGCCTTCCTAGAGTTCTTTCTCAATATAGTAACCAAACTGACTTTGTTTATATCCCACCATGGCTTCTCTTTGTACTTACAGCTCAAAGGCCTTATGCTGCCCATGAAATCCTACAGAATCTGGTCCCACCTGTTCTCAGATGTCCTCACTTATTCTCTACCATACTTCACTCTGCTCCAGTGAAACATATCCTCTTGCCACTCCTCAAACATGGTAGGTTCAGACTCACAACAGGGTCATGACACTGACTCTTCCTTCTGTGTAGAATATATTTGTATATCGTTCTACAGCTGGCACCTCATCATGCAGGTCTCTGCTCAAATGTCACCACCCCAGAGAGACTTTCCTCACCTCTTGACAACAGCTACCTACTTTCTTCCCTGTTTCAATTGTCTTCATAACATCTATTGCTATTTAAAATGTTAAATTTATTATCTCTCTTCCACTCCAAACTATAATCTCAAGAGGGCAGGAATAATATTTATCTTGATTATTATTTTATCTTAAATAATTGCTATGATAGGATATGATTGTACAGAAAGAGTTAACATAGCAGACCTGAAACAGCTACCGTCAAAAAGGCCTCTTACAAGGATGACCCTTGTCTGGCATCTGGGAACTTAAATGGGGAACAGTTTTCTATACTGAAGTAAAACTTTCTCTAAATGATAGGAGTGACTCATTGTACCCTTGACCATTTTTTGTTTGTTGGTGCAAACAACGCAGTTTAAGCTGAATACCTGCTTTCCTTCCAGGAGTCTGGAATTTTAGCAAGTGGTAGGCAGAGAGCACCTAGGTGATTTAGTGACCTCCAAAGACTGTAGTCACTGAATCTCTCATGAGCTTTTCCAATAGACTGCATTTCCTACCCGCTGTCACAATGCAGTGATGGTAGAATTAAGCGCATTTTGTGTGACTCCACTGGGAGATGCCTCTTGGTGGCTTGTACCTGGTTTCCTCTGGACTGTGCATTTTCCTTGTGTTCTTTTTGCTTTGTATCTTTTCACCATAATAAATATCATCCACAAGGACAGCTATCTGCTGAGTCATTTAGGTAATCCTAGCAAGTCACTGAACCTGGGGTGGTTTGGGGACCCTGGACATAGCAAACAAGAAGCTTACTCGGTCTGCCCAGTTGAAAGTAATCAAATAGAAAGAAAAAGCATATACAAATTTCTACAACATGGCAATGAATCTGATGTGAAAGTCAAGCCCAGCCTTCTGAAGTATATTACCCATGCCATGAAATCCGTTGACTACTTACGTGACTGGTCTGTAGATCTCCTTTACACCAATGAACTGAAGTTGTTCCATAATGTCTGGAATACTTGCACATCGGGTAAGATTAATTCTTGGATAATAAAGAAGGTATGAGAGACACATTTCAC
Source organism: Carlito syrichta (assembly GCF_000164805.1). NCBI lineage: Eukaryota > Metazoa > Chordata > Mammalia > Primates > Tarsiidae > Carlito > Carlito syrichta. The sequence continues at coordinate 1,810 of NW_007247600.1, forward strand.
TCCTGGTGCTTAGGCCTCCCTGAAAAGAGAAATAGTTCCTTTAGCAATGTATGTGTTCTACAAACCTTGACACATACACAAATCATCATGTCACACAGTTCCTTCTAGTATTAAAATTTAATAAATTTTAAAACTGAAAAGTAAAGCAATTTAAATGACAATTTGGCTTCCTAAAGAGTAGTAGACACATTTTAAAATTAATTTTCATCTCTTTTGAAGTTGCCTTTCTTAAATAATCTCCTTAAAGTTTTGCTGATAGGACGTAACCTTCTCACCACAGTGAACATTTCAAAGAACTATAAGCATGATTGGTTAACATAATACCAGTCAATCATTTCAATAAATTTTTTTTCTGATTAAATTGATTATATTGTCTATAATCTTGTCTTCATGTGTAAAAACATTAGCAGCTATATACTGCAGGGAAAAAGGATTTCACAGCTTGAATCTAGGTAATTATCTTCTAAATTTAGAAAATATCAAAGAACTTAAAAAAAAACAGGATCCAAAATGATGCAACATATTATCTACTATGCCTAATTTTCAACCAAAAATTATCAGACAGAAAAGAAACAGGAAACTATGATCTGAACTCAAGGGAGAAAAAAGTCAGTAGAGAAGATGTATTGTGAGAAATTCAGATGCTGAATTTACCAGACAAAAACACAAAAGCAAATATAAATATGATCAATAAACTGTTTTAAAAAGAATTCAAAGAATTTAAAAAATATATGTTCAAGTAATTAAAGGCAAATATATTAAAAATGAGAGAACAGATAGGGAATGACATCATAGAAAGGAAAAAAATTTTGAAAATAGAAATTTTAGAGCTGAAAGGTATCAAAACTAAATAAAAAATTAACAGGAGGAGCTCAACAACAGATTTGAGATGACCAAGAAAGTTATTCGTGAACTTGAAGATTAAGCAATAGAAATTATTGCATTCATAGAACAGAGAGAAAAAAATACCACAGGTGAGTAAAAAAATCTCAGACATCTGTGGGACAATATTAAATGTCCTGGCATGTATGTCTTACACATATGTATGTTAATGTATACATGTATGTTAATACATGTAATTAGAGTTCCAGAATGAAAGGAGAAGACAAAAAATAGAGAAAATATTTGAAGAAATAATGGCTGAACTCATCCAAATTTAGTGAAAAATATTAACTTACAGACCCAAGAAGCTTGTCAAATGCCAAAGGTAAATACAAAAAGAGCCACACCTAGACACATCATAGACATACTCCTGAAAGCCAAAGACAGAGAAAATCTTGAAAGCAGCAAGAGAAGAATGACATAACACATAGAGGAAAACAATATTCCAAAGGACAGCTGACATTTCACCACAATTGATGAAAGTAACAAAAGATCTTAGAATTATATATTCAAGTGTTGCAGGGGAAAATAAACTGTCAACCAAGAATTCTGTATCCAGCAAATCTATGCAAAAATGCAGGTGAAAAACTTAGTTCATGCTCCTGATTGCAAATTAATGTAGTGGCTAATATGCAATAATTTTACTAATTGTAAAAATATGATGTCTTTCACTTGCAAGCAAGGCAGGATTAGGCAAAGGGAGAAGCTAATCTACAAATTAGGTTGCAGCTAATGTCTCAGGAAATATTACATTTAATCTATCCTTGAGCTGGGATGGCCATTCAGAGTTAAACAAAATGGTAGGAAGAAGGGTGGGGTTTTGTAGCCTCATTGCAACTAGTCATTGGCTGCTGGCTGTCCCACTGAAGAGAGTATAACTTTAAGTGAATCATTTTCTGATACCACTGGAATTTCCAGTGAGAGGCACAGCTTTGAGCTATCATTTTACCATCTGATGATCTCAAAGGCTAGGGTTTGGCTGTGTTAGCTCTGAAGAAGGTATGAAGGCAGTGAATCAAAATATCGATTTCAGTAATGACTCATTTATTATGTCTATAGTAAAATATTTCATGCAAACAAAAATCACATGTAAAGCATGAGAAAAAAATAAAACCAACACTAGTGTGATAACTACATCCTAAGTGCCCAACTTCAATCCCTCTTTTTCCTGCTCCAACCAAAGATGATTACTATCTTAAAATTTTACCTTTCTGTTGCTTTTCAATTACATTTTACATTCAGTATATCGAAGTGTGCATCCGTAAGCAATATATTATTTAATTGCCTATGTTCTTGAACTATACACACATAAAATCACACTACATATATTCTTCTAGAAACTTGCTAATTTCAGCCAGGATTGGTGGCTCAGCCTGTAATCCCGCGCCTTTGGGAGGCTGAGGTGAGTGGATTGCCTGAGTCCACGGGTTCAAGACCCGCCTGGGCAGCGAGACCTCATCTCTACAATAAATCAAAAAATCAGCCGGGCGTGGTAGCGCGCATCTGTAATTCCAGCTACTTGGAAGGCTGAGGCGGAAGGATCGCCGGAGCCCAGCAGGTCGAGGCTGCGGTGGCCGGGAGCGGCCACTGCACTCCAGTCTAGGTGACAGAGTGAGATTCCAACTCAAAAAAAAAAAGAAACTTGCTAATTCAATCAACATTTTTTGTTTTTCAGATATATTCATGTTAATATATGTAACTTTAGTTAATTAATTTTCATAACTATACACTGACTCATTATATGGATATATTATAATGTTTTCATTTATTCTCTTTTTGATGGGTATTTGAGCTGTTTCCAGTTTTCTCATTCATGTGTTATTACTTGTTACTGTGAATATTTTACATATTTCTCTCCTGGAACACATTTTACAAAAGTAACTGCAAGGCTAACTCTGCAAAGAAATTGAATTGAATAGAGCACATATGAATCTTCAATTTTACCAGATAATGCCATGCTTTTTCCCAAAGTGATTTTATAAATTTAAATTCCCACTAGCAAAGCATGAGTTTTCCTGTTTTAGTACAATTGAATTGCAATTTTAAATATAGCCGAATTGGTGAATATAAAATATCTCTTTCTGGTTTATGTTTGCATGACCCTGGTTTTAAAAAAAATTGAGCATCTTTTCATATGTTTATTACTTATTTGGGTTTTCATTTCTGCAAAGTGTTTTTGTCTTATTCCCTTTTTAATGTATGTTTGTCTTCTGTTACTGATTTATAGAATTTCTTTTATAAGCTATATACTAATGCCCTGCCAGTCTATGTAATGTAAATATTTTCTTAAGTTTAAAACTTGTCTTTTTACTCTCTTAATAGTGTCTTTGGTAACCAAAAGCTTTAAGGTAGTCTAATTTATCAGTCTTTTATTCATAGTTTGTGCTTTTTATGTTTTCTTTAAGAAATTCTGAACTACTCCAAGTTCATGAAGATATATTGAAATATTTTTCTTCTGGTAGTCTTTAAATTTTGCTCTGCACATTTAAATATGTACTATGTCTGGCATGGATTTTGTGAGATCAAGACCCAATTTTATTTTTGTCATATGGATACCAACTGTGACAAAATTCTTTAATGAAAAGTCAGTTCTTTTCAACTTATCTGAATGTTTTGTCCATCATAAACCAAATTTCCATATGTGGAATTTGTAGGTGTGTTTGAGTTCCTTATTCTGTTCCACTCTCCTAAGCCTGAACTCAAACCACACTATATTGATCACTACTATTTCAAAATAAGCCTTCATATCTAGAAGTTTGTTTCTCATCTTGTTCTTTTTAGTTGTGTCTTGTCTTGTCTTTTTTTTTTTTTTTTAAGTTGAAATCTCACTCCATCACCCAGGCTGGACTGCAGTGATATGCTTATGTCACCCCAGGGTCGACCTGCTGAATTCAGGTGATCCTTCCATCTCAGTCTTCCAAGTAGCCAGAACTACAGGCGTGGGCTACCACATCTGGCTAATTTTTTGATTTATTGTAGAGATGAGGTCTTGCCAAGTGGCCAGGTTGTTCTTGAACCTGTGGGCTCAGGCAATCCTCTCATCTTGGTCTCCCAAAGTGCTGGAATTACAGGCTTGAGCCACTGTGCCTGGTCATCTATTTTTAACTCTTTGATCTTCTATGTAAATTTTAGAATTAACTTGTGGCATGCAGAAGCTAAAACTGTAAAATTTTTATAAACATGAAAAATAGAAGAAGAAAATCTTTGCAGCCACAGCTAGGTAAAGATTTTTTAAGTTAGAATACCACAACACCAAATCATGAAATCTCTGAATACTTTTTCCTGGAATGATATCTTATTTATGAACCAATTTAAACAGAAGAATGTTCTTCATTTTACTGAGGCTTTCTATCCATAAACATGGTATCTCTTAATTTCTTTAGGCATTCTTTAATGTCTCACAATAAAGATTTATATAATTTTTAATAGAGATTAAACACAACTAATATTAGATCTTATTTCTATATAACTTATAATTTTAAGTTGTGTTTTCTTGAGACAATTTCTTATACACTAAAATGCAAATTTTTTTTTTTGATTGAAGTCTCACTGTGTTACCCAAGCTGGAGGGCAGTTGCACACTCATGGCCACCGCAGCCTCAACCTGCTGGGCTCAGGTGATCCTTCTGCCTCAGCTTTCGTAGCAATGAACACAGGTGTTTAAATAAAATTTTGGTGAGGAAAAACTAAGAGATTAAAGATAGCTTTTCATGCAAGAGTCAGTGACTTACACTGCAAGTGTTACTATAGTATCATTAGCTAATTTGAAGCCTTATAAAATGCTAAAACAGCTGATTTCACTTTTATGACACTTGATGCTCAAGACTTTTAGAAATTTTGTTTCCAAATGTGAATGTTTTTCCCTTTTTTCCACCTAAAATCAAGTTTATTCCTTCCTCTTCATAAATGAACTTCAGTAATAATAAAACTTTTCTTACCCAAGTCATCTCGGCTCTGTCTTTTGTGTTGTATCGACATTCAGTAATTAGGTTATCTCCCTAAAACATAAAAATAAAAGCTTTCAGCTTAAAATTTTGTAACGTTTCATTCATCAAATTTATTTGTAGGCCAACAGTAGATATTCGCTCTATCAATGGATGCATCAAGTAATTTGATTATGGAAAAGACCTTTAACTCTAGGTTTGCTAGTACAACAAGCAAGCAAATAAATAAAGCTCCCTGGGTCCAAGCCAGACTTCACAATATTCTAGCTTGATGATCTAGGTAAGAAACGGAACATCTGGGCACAATTTGTTCATCTAAAAAATAATGATAAAAATAGCATTTATTTTTTGCACAGCTGTTGTGAGGAGACTAAACAACATAATACATACGCAGTCCTTAGTAGAGAATAATCACGCAATAAATGTCAGCCATAGATAGTAGTATGGTCATCACCTCTTCACTGACATTATTTTCCTTAAAGCTCTCTAGTTATGTCACATTTATTCGTTAATATTTTTGACTCAGGGTCTCACTCTGTCACCCAGGCAGGAGTGCAGTAGCACAATCACAGCTCACTGCAACCTTGCTTTCCTGGGTTCGGGTGATCCTTCTGCCTCAACCTCCTAAGTAGTTGGGACTACAGGCTCAGGCCACCGTGCCTGCCTATTTTCAAAAAATTTTTTGCAAACACAGGGTCTCGCTATGTTGCCCAGGCTGGTCTCAAACTCCTGGCCTCAAGCAACCCTCCTGCCTCAGTCTCCCAAATTCTGGGATTACAGGCATGAGCCACCACCACCATCCTGTCGTTATTTATTTATTTATTTTTTACAGCAGAATTGTGAGGCAAATTAGTATTAATTTATTGTGCCAGTGTTTTCCAATATTTTGAACATTTCAGTACACATAGAAGATGATAATATCTTTATGGATCCTCATTCAGGTAAGTGGATGAAGCTATTCATGGATCAGAGGTAGTCAAAACTGGGCTTTAGCCTCTATATTTGCTCTCCCTGACCCACTATTCAGAGGTCCCAGACATCAGTATCTCAACACACATGCCCTGACCATGGCACACCAGTTAGGAAGCTCTGAGGTAACACTGTTAGAAAAGTTTTGAGGCAACATAAGAAAAGGGAGTATAGTCCTTAAGAATCTTGACGAGATCACTGTTTCTCAAACTTCATCTTTCTACTCTCAAGGTAAAACAGAGGATGTCTGAAAGGAATATAGATCTGAAACCGTGAATTAAAGGGATCGTTATTAGAAAAAAGAACACCACTCTCCTCTTCATAACTTCTTTCTGTTTGTTCACCTTTCCCTTTACATCATATTGTGCTATGTCTTCTCCCTGACAGTCCATCCCATCTAAAAACTCTGTCCCTGGCATCATGTAGAAAAGATATCATTACTTTCATTTAATAAGTAGTACAAGAATCTGACTTTTGAGAGGGGAAAAAGGGTAGAAAATTTTATTATTGTTGAACTTGATGGTCATGTAATTTACAAGGCTGAGAAAACAAAGCATCATAATTTTTTTTAAGCCTCTTTTGTTGTAAGGCATGATTCTCTTCTCTCCATTACCATGACCCCAGGTATTGTTTTAAGCTGGATCACACAGCATAGTATAATTAGCTATGTCCAAATGCCTCTATCAAATTTAAAAATTATCCTTATACTCATTTTCACTGAAATAAAAAAATCTAAAAAAAATCCTGTCTCTTCAAGATAATGTAAAGAAACCTCTGATTTCACCATGATTGTATTGCAACCCAAAGGATCACAAACTGAAACGCCAAGTTTATGAAAAGCTAATGTTAGTGCTCAGAACCTGTGGGGGGTTTTTTTGGTTTTGTTTTTTCAATCAACAACTGGAATTGCCTCTGGGAATAGTAAGAAAAATGAGTTTCCCAATTTTGGGAAACACATCAAACACATTCCCTCTGGCTTGTGCAACACCCATGGTGGGTGGCTTTAATAATACAAATACAAAGAACAATTCATTTCACTAGTGGAAACCTCGCATCTCAGCAGACATAGATCTCACGACTTTTATGGCATTTGATGAAAAAGAGCAAAAACACGCATACTGGTAAAATTGTTCTTTCTTCCTTTAGGTACTGAAACTCCTGGAAATTGAAGTCAAAATCATCATCATAGGCGAGTAATTTCATCTCCTCCCCTTTGCGAAAATGACGCAGCCTGATGCCTCTGCCAGCCAGGTGAGCATGGAGAAGAACAGCAAACACGTGGATTCCACTTGGCTTTTCAGCTTCCAGAGCCTGCAGGGGACACCGAGGAAGACCTGATTAGCCCAAACAAGTGCATGTTCAGACAGTTCATGCTCAAGCACACTTGGAGGGACAACTGAGAAGAAAAGCTAAAGCAACTGAGGTGAATTGCCAAACAGTTTGAATTTGTGCTGTTCAGTGTTCTCTTTGTGAAGAAACATTTGTCAGGTGAAAAGAAACGGAACTGATGCTTACGAGGAAACTGCCAGATCATTCCTAAAGACTACCTTGCTTTTTCCTTCTTTTAGGTGGTAAAAAGGAAATCAACGCCCCTGGCAAACAGATTCCAGGATGTTAGTAAGTGAAAATCCAAACTCTTAAAAGGAGAAAGTATTCCCTCTTTTCCAGATAAGAAAGCCAAAGTGGGCCAATAGGATGAAATGAATCACCAGTAAATCATGCCAGGGCAATTTGAATCATGGTCTAAGTAGCTCAGAAGGGCATAATCTTTCTACTTCACCAGTCTGCTATACTGTCCACAACCACCAATATCCTACAGTTCATAAAGAACATGATCCATGTTGAGATATTTTCATTAAAAAAATTATAAAATGAAAGCAGTTATTATTAAATATTTATACTTGCTTTTCTCCTAGCCAGTATGTACTTCTTATTATTATTTATTCTTGCTCTTGGGTGAAAAGGAAGAACTACACATCAGAGAAAAGAGAAAAAAATGAAAATGAATGATGGGAAAAATAAATATGGATAAAAGGCAGAGGAAGGAAAAAGAGATCACACAAAGGTAGAAATGGCAAAATACGGCCGGGCTTGGTGGCTCAGCCTGTAATCCCAGCACTTTGGGAGGCCGAGGCAAGAGGATTGCCTGAGCCCGCAGGTTTGAGACTAGCCCGGGCAACTTGGCAAGACCTTGTCTCTATAATAAATCAAAAATTAGCCGGCCATGGTAGCATGTGCCTGTACTTCCGGCTACTTGGAAAGCTGAGGCAGAAGGATCGTTGGAGCCCAGCAGGTTGAGGCTGCGGTGGCCGGGAGCATGCCACTGCACTCCAGTCTTGGCAACAGAGTGAGTCTCACAGAGTGAGACTCCAACTTAAAAAAAAAAAAAAAAGAAATGGTAAAATACAAAGCATGCAACACACAACAAAGGAGGCAGGAGTATGAAGAAAAACACCCTTTCTACTCTTTATGGCTTCAAAATTCTACTTCTGTAGCTCTCAAGATTTAAAAAGCAGTCAAAGATTCTCCTGAAATTACAATAATGGTTTCACAACGTGTTGGCAAGAAAAGGATCATTGATAAATGGAGGCTGGGGTCAGGTGCCGTGGCCCTGGACTCTGTCAATCAGGCGGGCCTCCAAGGCTGGCTCCCAACCGATCAGCAAGCATTAAGTTTTTCACACCACGGTTTCTAACAGCATTGATGAATCTGCGGATGGCAGCTCACAGACTCAGGCACTGCCTACCTCTTCTAGGCATTCCAGAGTGCAGTGGCCTTCAGTCCGGAACTCAGGCATTCCTGGAGGGATGGTGTGAAAGAGGCTCACCCAGAGGCCAGCCTCGATCACCCCGGCATCATAGTCCCTTGTATCCATTGTATGAAATAACCTCAGTCCAGAATTATCTATTAGGCCTGGAGCAAAAACACATCATTCAAAGTGAGTATGAGTTCTTAACAAAGTTTTCACATTCAGTTGAAAGGAGTTTATTAGTTTTCTTTAAACTCTTACAGGGGAAAGGAATACAAGCAGAGATTATTGGAAGACAACATTCAGCTTCATAAACAGAAATTGAAACATGAGTAGCCACATTGCCTACAACCATTGTGGACTCACACAGTATGCCACAGGAGAAATGTTTGGGCTATCCAGCTGTGAAATTCCACAAGTATCTAACATGAAGACAGAATGAAAATTCTAAAGTCATTCATTAGAATATAGAGCAACTCAGTAAAGTTTTCATTTCATATGGTTTTGAGGTAAAGTTCAATAATAGCACTTAGAGGTAAAATCCCTTGGTATAGAAATGATCTATTGATAGGCAAAACTACTAAAGATCAATTTTCTTTCCTTATAATTTGTCACCATTCTCTTATTCATTTAATAGTCATTCAACCAACAAACCCAAACCATTATTAAGAATCAGTTATATAAACACTACCACATTAAGTGTTGTGAGAATGAAAGATCAATAAGACATACTTCTTGCTATGAAGTATTTATTATAAGGAGGGAGAGTATAAGCCCCAAACACTTCATAAATCCACTTCACTAATTGAAATTAATTAACTCTCTTCTGCGATGGTGACATATCTACCTGTGACTGTCAGATTGATTCTTTCTCCTTATTTTGCTTTCTCATCTCCTTTAAATCAATCAGCTTAATCCATTAAGAATATCTTAATAATTAAGATCTTCTTAAACACCAAGGTCTTTATTTTATTTATTTATTTATTTATTTTTTGAGTGGGAGTCTCACTCGGTCACCCAGACTGGAGTGCAGTGGTCGCTCCCGGCCACCGCAGCCTCGCCTGCTGGGCTCCGGCGATCCTTCTGCCTCAGCCTTCCGAGT
>NW_007247600.1:11606-77484 GCF_000164805.1 Carlito syrichta
CACCTCAGCCTCCCAAAGGCGCGGGATTACAGGCTGAGCCACCGAGCCCGGCTAAACACCAAGGTCTTTACAGGAAATATCTTTTAATATATATTATATACCCCTCATTTATACACACACACACACACACACACACACACACACACACTTAGAAAGTATCCATTACTTTTAATGTTTTAAGGCACAATAAAATGTTAAAATTAAGTATCTTAATTATTCCAGAAAATATTATCTCTCAACTTCCTTAACAGTCTTGAAAAATCCAAGCTTCCTTTCCTGCTTAGTGAGTTCCTTCTTTATGGTGAACATACAATAATTTAGTATTTGTTTGTTGCCTCAAGCTTGCTTAGATGTTCACCAGAATGCATTGCAGAGTGACAATTAATAACACTACCTCTGGCTGACTATCCTGCAAATTCCAAGTCTGCTGCTTATGAGTCATATGACTTTTGGTGAATGCTATGGTTTCAATGTCTAAAACCTACTCCAAAAGTAGCTTTGAATGTTTGTTGAAATTGAATTGCCATTGTGATGGTATTGAGTGGTGAGATTTTTTAAGAGGTGTTTAGGTCATGAATGGGTTCATGCCATTATTTTGGAAGTGAGTTTGCCCCTTCTTGCTCTGTTTGCCTATCTACTATGCGATGCCTTCTGTCATGTTATGATGCAGCAAGAAGACCCTTGCCAGATGCCAGTACTTTGATCTTGGATGTCCCAGCCTCTAGAACCATGAGGGATAAATTTCTATTCATTAAAAATGACTCAGTCTGTGGTTTTCTGTTATGGCAGCACAAAACAGGCTCAAGGCATCAAGTTCGCCTAATCCCTTTGTACCTCAGTTTCCCAGCCTGGAAAATGTCCATCATAGTAGTACTACTACCTCATAAGGTTGATGTGAAGCTTAAACACAAAGTCCTTAGAACAGTGCTTGGCATAAATAAAGTGCTAAATAAATGGCAGCTAGGTCAAAACTTCCGGAGACCAAAAAGTGTTTCTTTCCATCTCTGTAGTTCTACTGCTTGGTGGTCACATATATGAGGGGGATCCCTAAAACCCAGAATTATCTTTTGGTGGGTGGGCCCTTGTAGTACCGACTTCCCCTAAGAGGCAAGTGTTTGCATATTTCACGATGGGTGATTTACAAGTGCACCTGCCCACAATGCACAGTGTTTAGCAGTTTTTGACCAAAACCAGCATGGCTCCTATGCTCCACCATCCCTATTCACCCAATTTCATCCCGAGAGATTTTTTTGTTTTCTCAGATGAAGAACTCCTCAAAGGGAAACTTTGAACAATATGAAAGGGGTCACATACACCCCCCCACACACACAAATGGCAAAAGCACTAAAAGGCATAAAAACTGATGAGTTCAAAACTATTTTGAGCAGTGGAAAAAGTGTCTTGATAGGTGTATTACATCAAACAAAGAGTACTTTGAAGTTCAAACATGTGAAAATACATACACACTATTTTATAAATAAATTTTGGGTTTTTGGGGAGTCCCTCTTTGTATACCAGGAACTTGATTGTTAAACAAATAAAAACAGCTGTCATGAATAAAGCAAACAACTACAAATGCTGGTGAGGATGTGGAGAAAAATGAATGCTTCCACAGTACTGGTGGGAACACAAACTAGTGCAGCCTCTTTGGAGGACAGTGTGGCAATTTCTGAAAGAACTAGAAATACTTCCATTTAACCCAGCAATGTCCTATTGGGAATATACCCGGGGGAACTCAAGTCATTCTACCATAAAGATACCTGCACATGCATGCTTGTTGCAGCTTTATTCACAACAGCAAAAACATGGAACCAACCATGCTGCCCACTGAAGCTGGACTGGATTTTAAAAATGTGGTACATATACACAATGGAATATTATGCAGCAATAAAGAAGGGCAAACATCTGGACTTAGCAGCAACTTGGATGGATTTAGAGTCGATCAGACTGAGTGATCTATCCCAGAAACAAAGAACAGAGTACCACATGTTCTCACTTATCAGTGGACCTTGAGAAACTATAATAATACTATAAGAAAGTGATTGGCAGTAGTGGGAAACTTCCAAGGGGATTGGCAATTGAGGGAAACTGCCAGGGGAGGGAGAGGCACACCTCATCCACAAGGGCACCTGCATAATGAACATTTGTATGCCTAACCCTGAATTGTACCCCACATCTTTAAAATAAAGAGGAAAAAAAGAAAATCTATTTTCCTTTTATGTTATTCCAGTGTAGACAAAAAAGAACATGCATCTACGCTGACCCTAGAATATTTTTTGGAAATATCTTGAAAAGTTGTGTTTTGTATTTAATATTTTTGTGATCTAACTCCTTCTACCATAACAGCTCTATAGAGGGAAAAATGGTAAGCAGGAATTCCACTTCCATATACTGAGTTAGGTCCATTAATTGCACTAGCTGTTTGAACCATTAATTACATTATCTAGTAAACAAAGCAATACCTTATCAAGTAAATATAATATTATTATTTAACAACAGTTTTCTGGAAACCTAAATTCATATTACAATATGTTTATCAAGGCAAAATTACCATAATCTAAAATTTGCTCTAATTGTGAACACGAATAAGAATAGAGAGTACTAGAAACCCATTAAACTATTAAAAAAATAAGCTTCCATTCAATTTTTACATTGAAACTATAAGAAATTCAGATTAATTGGAAACATACAAGGTAAATGAATCACATCTTCCACTTCATAAGACTATAAAAGGAAGAAGTATGAATTCACATTGAATTTCTTCCTTTTATTCCTAGCCCAGCTTTTAAAAATTTTTTTAGTTTAATTTTTATTTTATTTATTTATTTTATAGGGATTAGGTCTCACTATGCTGCTCAGGCTGGTCACAAACTCCTGGGCTCAAGCAATCCTCCCTTCTCAGCCTCTCAAAGTGCTGGGATTACAGGTATGAGCCACTGCACCCTGTCCACACTGAATTTCTAATTGAAGTAGTATTATACATTATATGAAAGATTTATTCTCTGAATAACATTAAATCAAAGATGTGAAAATTTTTGAAAAATAAAAATTGCAATATGACATATTTAAGAATTATTTCTATTATTATTGCAAATGATAATTTATGCTTATAGACATAATTTTGCAGGAAATCTATCTTAGAATTTAATATGTTATTTCATAACATTTGGTTTTATGAAAGTTTTTGAACTTTCATTCTTATGGATTCATGGTTCAGAAAATAGGATATGATTTGTGAGTGAAAATCAAAGTGAATTCAGGGAAGGTATTTCACATGCATTCAGGCAAGAAAAGACAATAATTTTCTGGCTTATTCATAAACATAATAGCTTGAAACTTATATAGAAGCATCACTTGTTAAATATCAAACCACATTACCTTTCTTTATAATCTATTTTTTTAAGCTGCACCAGCCAGAGTGGTCATTTCAAAACACAAATCTTGGTATTTAATTCTACTGCGCCAAACTCTTCAATGGCTTCCCATTGACTTTAGCCCTTAACGTGGTCTACAGGGCCTCAGGTTGCCTGGTTCCTTCCTTTCCAGACTCATCAGCATCTTTTTTCCTCCACCCTGACCCTTCAGCACCTCCAGTCTCCCAGAAGAGGAGTTTGATTCCTCAGTGAAGACATAATCTAGACCATTCCCTCCACCACACATCTCTGACTAGATTAGGTCACCAGTTAAATATTATGATAGTCAGGTTCCTCTCTATTTAATCAGCTGGAATCTGTATGTAGTTTTATGCTATTCGCACTATTATTTGATTACTTCTCTTTTCCTCTGAACTATAATTTCCACGAGGGTGGGAATAGTATCTGTTTTTCACTCCCATTACATCCTTGAGCACAGCGTCAGCACATAGTTGTGCTCAGTATTTGCTGAATAACTGCACAAACCAAGGTTAAATAAAAGCCTAGAGTCGCTTCTGCTGATAATTTCATGTTGAATCTATCAATATGGGTTTTTAATATTACAGAGGTAAATTCACATATCAAATATACATTGTTACACCCTTTACTTCAATATTTTGTGACAGTGTCACTGCATAAACATTTCTTTTTCTTTTTTTTGAGTTGGAGTCTCACTCTGTCACCCAGACTGGAGTGCAGTGGCCGCTCCTGGCCACCGCAGCCTCGACCCGCTGGACTCCGGCGATCCTTCCGCCTCAGCCTTCCAAGTATCTGGAATTACAGGCGCGTGCCACCACGCCCAGCTAATTTTTTTGATTTATTGTAAAGATGAGGTCTCGTCTGCCCAGGCGGGTCTTGAACCCGTGGGCTCAGGCAATCCACTCACCTCAGCCTCCCAAAGGCGTGGGATTACAGGCTGAGCCACCGAGCCCGGCTAACCTTTCTTAAGTATATGTATGATGTGCCTATCACACAACAAAATGTCTAATACTTTTAGTGTAATAAATGATAGTTTTTTCATATATGCAGTAAGAATTAAAATGTCTCATAAGCACCATGTATCTGGAACTAATTATATCACCAAGGAAAAAAGTCAACTATTCTACTTCCTGGTAGGTAGTATGCAAATGGGTTTTTAAGATTAGAGTTCATGTGCCTGGTTTGGTAGGGGTTAATTATCCTGTTGTTGCAGGGCAATTATAAATATTAATAGTATTTCCTTTTTCAGTATCCTAATTTGAATGATAAATGTAAAAATTAATTCTTTCCAACATCAGCTGCTATTTTGTTTCAATTCTGTTAAAGACAAAGATTACTAGTTAGCTTTTTTTAAAAATCACAGGTAAAACATATAAAGAGTAAACTCACCTTCTTCATATGTAGGATTGTCATAATGGACTTCTAAGAGCACATAATGTGGGTCGAACGGAGTGCCAAGGGATAATCCAACATGAGGTGGATAGGAAAAACCCTAAATACGGAAAAGTCCATGAGATAGTGTCCTGTGAAAGTTCCTGAGAGTTCTACTGGACTCAAAACCAACCATTTAAAAAAAAAAAAAAAAAAAGCTTGTTTTGTTTTAGTTTTGTTTGTTTGTTTTAGACAGGGTCTCGTTATGCTGCCCAAACCCCTGACCTCAAGCAATCCTTCCTCCTGGCCTTCTCAAAGCACTAGGATTATAGGCATGAGCCACCATGGCTGGCCTTTCAAAGATATTTTAACTTTCTGGAAACTACTAATCTATAACTGATGAAATTAACTAAAAATGGCTTAAGGAAAGAAACTCTAAGCAAATGGAAATAAGCCACCCTCACATCAAATGTAGTGTGTTGAGCTTCCCTTATACGCGTTAGAATCCTATTTGTAGCCGGGCTCAGTGGCTCAGCCTGTAATCCCACACCTCTGGGAGGCTGAAGTGAGTGGATTGCCTGAGCCCGCGGGTTCGCGGCCCGCCTGGGCAACTTGGTGAGACCTCATCTCTACAATAAATCAACAGTTAGCTGGGCGTGGGAGCGTGCGCCTGTAGTTCCAGCTACTTGGAAGGCTGAGATGGAAGGATCGCCTGAGCCCAGCAGGTCGAGGCTGCGGTGGCCAGGAGCGGCCACTGCACTCAAGTCTGGGAGACAGAGTGAGACTCCAACTCAAAAAAAAAAAAAAAAAAGAAGAAGAAGCCTATTTGTGAGGGGAAACGTGACCAATTAACTGTGTCACATCTCGGTTTATCACCAGCCCCACCTCTCCACCAATGGCCCAGGCAAAAATCACAGTTTCACAGGTGAGGAACGCATCGGGCATGTTCGGGTGGTAGCACTCGTGGCCAGAGTCCAGAACACTGTCGTTGAAGTTGTTGCTGCACTGATAAAGCAGGATGTGGTGGACCAGACTCTCGTGGCCTCTCTGGATCACTGGCTCAACCTACACAAACACAAACGAGAGGAAGGATGCGATCAAGAAAAGCACCCCGCAACATCCTGCCACAAGCACAAAACTGGGATAAACAGTGATCAGATTATCCAAGGAATATTCTTCTCAATTATGTGAAGGTTATGTGGTTCGAGTCTAATTTGTTCTGGAGATGATGACAATAGTGATGATAACAATGTTGTCAATGGTAACAACAAACATGCGATAACCATTTACTCCAAGAACCATAGGGCTTTCTAATCTGGTTTTTTTTTTTTTTTGGCTTGTTTTTAACTCGCTTTTGTTTTCCTTGCCCTGAGTGCAGAGCAATGTTTTGAAACTCGTTTGCTCTATTCCAGGCTTCACCTTGTCCCTGTTCCTCCTCCCTCTTCCCCCCCCAACCTAGAAATAAGAAATAAGTCAAGGCTTTCAGTTTCCCTCTCTTCCACCTCAAGATGTTTTCTCTACCCATCCCTGCTGGAGGTGAGAGACAGTATCTCCATCTATATATACACACAGTGTTGAGCAGAGCATGGGCACAGAGTAGGGTCAACACCGAATATTTTTATTTCAGCCATTAAGACCCAATTCTAATAACAATTTTATTATTAGAATTTGGAATAGAAAAGAAAAAAAAAACATTGTTAGTGATGTGCTTCTGTGGCACTGCTCACATTAGGAGAGGAAAACTAGAAACCAGTTAAATTGAATGGGCAGTGCCATTGGTCCTGATGTGGGAAGATGATCCTTGCGCGTATGTTCCACCCATTGTCGGTTCTCTAAGCTCTCTTCGCAACACTTGCCCACTTCGGCCCAAGAACCTGGAGACCAGCTCAGAATGAGCTAAGTACCTCCTAATCTTCCAGAGATCCTACATTCAGACCGAATGGAGCCTTGTACTTGGTTTTGGTTGGCTGTGGGTGTTGCCATCAGATACAGGGTTCTGTTTTTTTTATTTTTGTTTTCAGCATTCTTTGAGTCACCCATTCAACTGATTAAAAAGCCCTGGTGTGCCCCTAAATTTCCAAGATTTCAGCTGCCTTAGAGTTCTAAGTCCCTTTACTCTTAACTACACAAACACAGGCACTGCATTTTGAAACCCTCGCTTGCTCTTTCTAGACGTGCATATTTAGATGAAGTCAGTTCTGCTATTTTCCCCTAGTGCTTTCCTTTTCCATTTTCTCCAAAGTTTTTCTCTTTTCTGTAGGAAAACCTAAGCAGCCAAAGGACGAAAGGATGCCTCACAGGTAGAGGTCTGAATGGGCAGTCAAGGAGTCCAATTTGTAGATCCAGTATTTTTTGTGTTACACAGTGAGTCATGCCACACCCAAGTCACATGCACATTTTAAAAATCATATTCACGAAAATAACATTGCACATGGTTTTGTTTGCACTTGTCTTGTCTCTAAAAGGTCATGAGCCCTGAAGGCAGAAACTTTTCTATTTTGCTTGAAAATGACAGTTATTGTTTAAGCATGGTTGCATAACAACAATGATTGCACAAAATTGTTACCCAGACTTTCCATTAGAATTTAGTTTCTATATCTAGTTTGAGCTTTCTTGGGAGACCTACTTATTTAGGTGCCTCTGTACTCCAGGGGGGACAAGGCACTGCTAATATGTCAACAGCAAAATATTCAGGCACACATGAGATTTTTTGCTAAGTGCTTATTAGTTCCGGCAAAACCTTAAGGTTGTACTGAGCTCTGCAAGACAAGTCCCGGAAAGAAGCCTTTAGGGCAAATGAGAGTTGGCTGTTGCCAAGGCAGCTATAGAAGCTGGTGGCATTCATGGAGGCATAGGAAAAAGAACTTAAGGGTATATGACGCTGGGTGGAGCCTGCCTGTGGGAAGCTTCAAATAAACTGCTTAAAAGAAAAAGAGCAACTGTTTTAAGAGCAAGCATTTTTTAAAAAATTTTTTATAGGAAGTGCTAAAATTAACATCAAACTGCCAAGCTACCAGTACATGTTGGGATAATAATGGTAACTATCTGCCAGGCACATATTAGCATTTCATTTAATATTCACAACAAATTTATAAGACAGATGTTATCATCCCTATCTTACAGATGAGAAAACTGAGACTCAGAGAGATCAGGCAACAAGTCCAAAGTACAATAGCTAGGAAGTGATAGATGGGATTGTAAATCAGGCTGATCTGATCCTCCAGAGACTTTTAACCATAGCACATTATTACAGTAGACATGTTGGAGATGTATCAAGGACCCTGGAAGTCACTGCCAGTGGGAGGGAGCATGAAAGGCTTCAACAGGACAAGCTGCCGACAGCTGTCGTTAATGAGAGTGAAATGACTCCAGGAGCCAATGAAAGGAGGTGCTTCTGAAACCACTAGCAAGGACCACCACGCATCACTGCCCTCAGAAAAACAGCATCATCCTGGGACACCTTGAAAGTCATCTCTTGGTCTCTTTGCCTCCTCATCCATGTGCCCCTCAGCCTCTAGGGTGAGGAGTCAGAACAGATCTGTGGTCCTTCAATGTCTATTTACTAAAGCAAGCAAATAACAAGAACTCTCTTTGAAACCTGGTGAGGGCTTCAAGGAGAACTGAACTATAATCTGTTCAGATTACAAATTCAGATTACAAATCAGCCCCAGACATGAGGATTTCTAAGTAAAAAATCAACTCATAAAGCAACAAGGAAACTGTCTGCAAACCTGGCTACTGATTATGGGAAGAGAAAGACCTGCAAGAAGCAAAGCCCTTCGTAGAATAAAAAGGATATGAGCAATGAGAGGGAAAGGAGGAAAAAAAGTGCTCAGGGGTATAGTTTGCAAGATGATGACAAAACTGGTCAAATTATGAGTCTCTGCATAGGTGAGTGCCCATAAGAATGAATCTGCACATGTGTGTGTGCAAGTGGGTGAGTGAATATCTGATTGAGACATGAGATCAAGCACCTGGGGCTCCCATGCAAAAGTGGCTGCAATTTACCACTGCTCTGAATTTGGCAACCACCGCACATGCAAGAACATCTGCCACTTGAAGGGCATCTCTTGGGAAAGGTGGCAGAGATCAGCTGCCTCTCGGCACCTGGCACCTGGTCCACAGCACTACCTGTGGCAACAGACCAGGTACTGGCAGCGGGATCATGGAGAAAGCACAGGGAGGAAATCTGGAGCTGAGCCCCATGGAGGAGAAGAGCAGGACAAAGACATTTTCTCTATCCCAGAAGCTGGGCAGAAGCCCACTTGAGCTCTCCCAATACTGAGAAGCCTGTACCCTGAGACTGAGGGTGATCTCTGCACTCCTCTGGGTGGCCATCATTGGCCTAGAGAGGATACTTCAAGTGCATGATATTGGAGAGACCAATGCCCAATCCCCACACTGGACCAATCACAAACACATGCAATTGGAATTGGGAGATCTAGCAGATGAGTCGGGGGCATGCCTGCTCTGATTAATCCCCATTCACCCAGCAGTCCATGAGGTGTCTGACTCACGGGGAGAGCAGTCTGATTGGCCCGCACTGAGAGCAGAGGGGAGGGTCTAAAGACCAGAGCCTACTCCCTACCACGGGGAGCCAAAAGTAGCAGTGATTGGGACATGCCAGAAAAAAGAAAGAAAGAAAGAGAGTGAGGGAGAGAGGGAGGGAGGGAAGAAGGAAGGAAGGAAGAGAAAACTGATGTTTCAGAAATGGCAACAAAAGGGAGAGTTTTTTTTTCTTTTTCTTTTCTTTTCTTTTCTTTTCTTTTCTTTTCTTTTCTTTCTTTCTTTCTTTCTTTCCTTCTTTCTTTCTTTCTTTCTTTCTTTCTCTCTCTCTCTCTCTCTCTCTCTTTCTTTCTTTCCTTGCTCTCTCCATACATATTTTTCTCTGTGTGTTTTCTGATTTGATTTGCCCCTTTTTCTCCCTCTTTTTTTTTTTTTTTATATGGGTATGTTTGAGGGTGAGTGTATCTTCTTCTTTTTTTTGCATTTTGTGTATTTATTTATCTGTTCATCTGCTTGCCTGTCTGATTTCCTTCATCTTCTTCTTTCTCTTCATATTTGTTTCTTCTCCCTCCTTTCTTTCTCTGTTCTTACCCTTCCTTTTATCACATTTTGGTTTCAAAGTGTATGCATACACTCCCACTGCATGGACATATTATAAGGTGGTGGGAAGTAGGTTCCAGAGGCCCATACCCATCAGTGGATACTGCATTCTGCAGGTAGCTTCTGAACTGTAGCTCCCCTCATTATACCTTAATCAAATCTCAAACCTGCAAAAAGTCAGCACAGCCTCCCACTCCCAGCCTACCTTCAACACTGAATAAATCCAGAAGCTCTATCTAAGGAAGAAAGATGTTTGAGCAAACAGTAGTGAAGGCTAACCCCCCATCACTGAGCAACGGAATTAAAGAGGAGGAAAAAAAGTGGGGGGGAATTCATCACAAATGAAGAAGAATCAACAGAAGAACACAGGTACCCTGCAGATTCCTGGAAAGACAGTGCCTGAGAATACAGACTTCAGAACTCAAATAATGAAGAGTTCTCAGAACAACTGGTCTCAAATCCAGATATAAAGGTATTGATGGAAAGGCTGAATAAAAATGAAGAAAGACAAGAAGAAAGAATGAAAGAGTTGGTAACTGAGATGATGGCAAAAAAAAAAAAAAAGAATACAGAAAATGAAATAAATAACAAACTGATAAGCATAGAAAGCAGAATTAATCAAGCAGTAGAAGGAATCTCAGAACTTGGAGACTGAAACATGGAACTAACCCAAACCGGTAAGCACATAGAAAGGAAGCTTTAAAAAATGGAACAAAGCCTCCAAAAGATGTGTGATTTTATTAAGATGCTGAACTTACAGCTAATCAGCATTTCTGAGGAAGAAAGGGAGACAGAGACCACCATGGAACAAACATTCCATGAGGTTATCCAAGAAAATTTTCCTCATCTCATCAGAGATGCAACCATCTAAACACAAAAGACTTGGAAAACCCCTGCAAGACATCAAATGAGAAAGCTAACTCCTAGACACAATAATTTGCTTATGCAAAGTAGGTACAAAAGAAAAATACCTAAAGGCAGTGAGAGAGAAAGGTCAGACTATCTACTGGGGAAGATCAATTAGAATAGCAGCAGACTTATCTACAGAAGCACTACAGGCTAGAAGAGACTGGAGTCCAATCTTCAAAGTTTTCAAAGATAAACAATTCCAGTCAAGAATTTCCTATCTAGCAAAGCTAATCTTCATCAGTGGTAAAGAATTAAAATTCTTCCTGACATTCAATCTCTAAGAATTTATGCTGCCTCCAGACTTGCTCTATAAGAGATGCTTAACAAGAAGAAAGGGGGGTAGTGGAGAATGACCACACTCTATCCAAGAATGCAGGAAAAAAGAGAATCAGCACAGTATGCATAGTGACTGCAAAACAGAAAACACATACATCAACTCCCAAATAAAGCAAACAAACAAACTGAACATGAATGGACCAAATGCACCAATGAAAAGACACAGAATGGCAAACTGGATTTTTAAAAATGACCTGAAAATATGCCTCCAGGAAATACATCTCACTGCAAAGGACGCTCACAGACTCAAAGTTAGGGGAAGGAAAACAAATGTTCAGGTGAACAAACACACAGAAAAAAGCAGGAGTTGTGATCTTGATACCAGACAAAACAAAATTTAAACTATCAAAAATTTGAAAAGATACAAAAGAACACTACATAATGATAAAATATTCAATCCATCAACAAGAAATATCCATCCTAAACATATGTGCACCCAACACAGGACTACCAGCTTTTATAAAGTAGCTACTAAGTAAACTAAAAAAAGATATAGACTCTAACACTATCATAGTTGGGGACTTGGATATCCCACTAACAACTCAAGATAGAACATCAAGTCAAAAAATCAACAAGAAGATCCAACCTTAACTTGATGCTTGACCAAATGGACTTAATAGATCTTGAGGAACACTCCACCCACAATCACAAAATATACATTCTACTTTTCACCACATGGAAAGTACTCCAAGATTGACCACATCTTCAACTATAAATCAAGCATAACAAATTTCATGAAATCAAAATACTGCCATGCACCTTCTCAGACTACAGTGGAATAAAAATAAATATAACACCAACAAAATTCCCCCTAAGCCCACAAAGACATGGACAGTAAACAGCATGGTGCTGAATAACTCCTGGGTCAGCACAGAAATCAAAAACAGAAATTAAAAGATTCCTGGAAACAAATGAAAAAGAAGAAACATCTTACCAAAACCTCTGGGATACCATGAAAACAATACTAAGAGGGGAACTTATTTCTCTACGAACATACATCAAGAAAATAGATCACAGGTTAACAGCCTAACAAATTACCTAAGGGAGCTGGAAAGACAAGACCACCAAAGCCCTAACTTCAGTTGAAGAATCCAGATCAGCAAAGTAAAAGCCCAAATACGAGACATAGAAGAAAAAACAGAAAAAAAATCAGTGAAACAAAAAACTAGTTCTTTGAAAAGATAAACAAGATTGACAGACCCCTAGACAGACTGATCAAGAAAAAGAGAGAAAAAAACCCAAATAAACACAATCAGAAATGCAAAAGGTCAAGTCACAACTGATCCCGAAGAAATACAAAAGATTATCTGAGATTAATCCGCATACCTGTATGGAAACGAACTTGACAATCTAAATGAAATGGAGGACTTTCTGACATCACACAACCTCCCAAGGTTAAAACAAGAGGAAATTGAGACCCTACATAGACCAGTAACAACCCAGGAACTTGACTCCATCATAAGAAAACTATAAAACAAACAAAAAAAGCCCTGAAGCAGACAGCCTTCTAGTGGAATTCTGCAAAACATAAAAGGAGGCGCTGATATTAATCCTATTTAAAGTATTCCGGGCAATCAAGAAAGACTCAGTGCTCCCCAAATCATTTTATGAAGGTAACATCCCGTTGATACCCAAACCAGGTAAGGATCCAATAAGAAAGAGAACTACATTCCAATGTCCCTAATGAACATAGAGGCAAAAATTCTCAACAAGATTCAAGCAAATTAGATCCAACAACACATCTCAAAAAATCATCCACCATAACCAAGTAGGTTTCATCCCCAGGATGCAGGTCTGGTTCAACATCTGCAAGATCATACATATAATTCAATACATCAACAGATGTAAAGCAAGAACCACATAACTATGTCATTAGACACAGAAGAGGCTTTTGATAAAATCCAGCATCCCTTCTTGATAAAAACCTTGAACACCTAGGCATAAAGGGAACATACCTCAAAAATAGTAATGAGCCATCTATCATAAATAAATCCATAGCCAACATATTGCTAAATGGACAGAAATTGGAAGCATTTCCTCTGAAAATCAGAACAAGACAAGTTTGACCGCTCTCATGCCTTCTGTTCAACATAGTGTTGGAAGTACTAGCAAGAACAATCAGACAAGAGAAGGAAATCAGGGGTATGCAAATAGGAAAAGAGGAAGTCCCGCTATCCCTCTTTGCTGATGATATGATCCTATACCTTGAAAACCCAAGAAAATCTGTCAACCTCCTTGCATTGCTAAAGGACTTTGGCAAAGTCTCAGGGTACAAAATAAACACACAAAAGACAGTCACATTCTTATACACCAATGACAAACAAGCAGAGAACCAAATAAAAAGCGCAATCCCGTTCACAACACACACACACACACACACACACACACACACACACACACACACACACACACATACCTCAGCATCTTCCTAACCAGAGAAGTGAAAGATTTTACAACGAAAACTACAAAACACTACTCAAAGAAATCAAAGAAGACACAAACAAATGGAAGAATCAACATTGTTAAGATGTCCATCCTACCAAAGACAATCTGCAGATTCAATTAATACCGATTAAATTACCAACATCATTCTTCTCTGATCTAGAAATGACAATACAGAAATTCATATGGAAACATAAACAACCACGAATAACCAAAACAATCCTTAGCAAAAGAAACAAAGTGGGTGGTATCACACTTTCAGACTTTAAACTTTATTATAAATCTATAATAATCAAAACAGTCTGGTTTGGGTACAAGATCAGGCATATAGACCAATGGAACAGGATAGAGATTCCGGAAGCAAAAATCTCAATTTCCCAATCAACTCATCTTCAACAAAGCCTCCACCAACAAGCACTGGTGAGAGGAGAACCTATTCAGTAAATGGTGCTGGGAAAACTGGCTGACCACACATAGAGGAATGAAACAGGATGCCTACCTATCACCATACACAAAAATCAACGCTAAACGGATCAAAGACCTAAACGTAAAACCTCAAACTATAAGAATCTTAGAAAACACAGAAGACACCCTTATGGAAATTGGAATAGGTAACCAATTCCTAAACAAAATCCCAGACGCCCACACTATAAGAGATTAGATAAACAAGTGGGACGTCATCAAACTGAAAAGCTTCTGCAAAGCAAAAGAGACCATCAAGAGAGTGGGGAGACAGCCAACAGGGTGGGGAACAAAAATTGCCAATTGTGTATCTGACAAAGGCCTGACTGACATCCAGGATGTATAAGAAGCTCAAATGTGCTAAAAGGAAAAAAACAAACAACCCTATTAAAGAGTGAGCAAAAGAAATGAACAGACATTTCTCAAAAGAAGATATACGAGCTGGCAACAGATAAGTGAAAAAAATGCTCAGCCCCACCAATCATCAAAGAAATGCAAATTAAAACCATACCACCTAATTCCAATCAAGATGGTCATCAACAATAACTCAGAAAACAACAGATACTGGAGAGGATGTGGGGAAAAAAGAATGCTTCTAAACTATGTGTGGCGATTCCTAAAAGATCTAAAAATTGACCTTCCATATGATCCAGCAATCTCCCTTCTGGGAATATAACCAGAGGAACTCAAAACATTCTATAAAAAAGATACCCGCACACTCATGTTTATTGCAGCATTATTCACAACAGTAAAAACATGGAACCAACGGTGTTGCCCGTTGAAAGTAGACTGGATTTAAAAAAAAAAGTGGTACATATACACAATGAAATATTACGCAACCATTAAGAAGAACAAAATTGTGGACTTCACAGCAACTTGGATGGAATCTATCATACTCAATGATCTATCACAGAAACAAATAACTGAGTACCACATGTTGTCACTCATAAGTGGACCCTGCACTTTTATCATAATGCCATAAGAAAGGAATTGGTATAGCAGGACACTGCCAGGGGAGGGAAAGTACATACCATCAATAAGAGTAACTGATCTCAAACCAGGCAGAATAGGAACCAAAGGAAGACCCAAACTTTACCTGTACAATGACCACTTATCTGCCTAATCCTGAATTGCACCACATCTTTAAAACTAAAAAAAAAAAAATTGCTTGGGAATTAGACACAAAGATAGCCATGGATCAAGGAGCTATTCATATGGCAGAATAAACTACCTGCTTATCAGACTCCTCAAGAACTGACGAATTTCTGGAGAGGAATTTTAAGACCACCATAGGAGTTAATTACATGAGCTACCAAGAATGTTACCTAAGGACAAGCATGCCCTGTTTAGCAGTGGATACAAGTTAGAAGGAAATGAGAACACATTGACCCAGGAAGGACAGGGCCACTCCGCATACTCTCATAGGATGGAATTTCCCACAATGTTTCAGCCATGCTTACAGTGCCTGATGATGCCAGGACACTGCTATCAATCCCCAGGTGGCAGTTTTTCATTATCTTCTGCTCCCTCACTCAGTTTCACAAACATTTTAAGAAGTCATCAAACTTGTATTTTTTTACATTTTAAATTATTTTATTTTATTTATTTGTTTGTTTGTTTGTCTTTGAGTCGGACTCTTACACTGTTGCCAAGACTGGAGTGCAGTGGCACTTCTCTGGCCACTGCAGCCTCAACCTGCTGGGCTCAGGCAATCCTTCCACCTCAGCCTTCCAGGTAGCTAGAATTACAGGCGCACGCTATCACGCCTGGCTTATTTTTTGATTTATTGTAGAGATGAGATCTCACCAAGTGGCCCAGGCTGGTCTCGAACCCCTGATCTCAGGCAATCCTCTCGCCGTTGTCTCCCAAAGTGCTGGGATTACAAGCTTGAGCCACTGTGCAGGGTCAAATTTTTTTATTTTAAGGATGTGGGGTACAATTCAGGGTTGTGTTTACAAATGTTCACTATGCAGGTACCCTTGTTGATGAGGTGTGCTCCCTCCCCTCCCCTGGCAGATTCCTACTACTGCCAATGCCACCTCCAAACCCCCCTTTCCCTGACAGTTTCCCACTACTGCCATTTTTTTTTTTTTTTTTTTTTTGAGCTGGAGTCTCACTCTGTCGCCCAGGCTGGCGTGCAGCAGCATGCTCATGGTCACTGCAGCCTCGACCTGCTGGGCTCAGGCAATCCTTCCACTCCAGTCTTCCAAGTAGTTGGAACGACCGGCACATGCCACAACCTTGTATTTTAAACCCTTGTGATATTCTTCTTCACAGAGTGAAGCACACATCCTGAGCGCAAGCATGAAACAACTCTTTCTGATGTGCTGAGTACTTGGCCACAGGTAAAAACACATTTCCTTGTGCATTAGTACTTGTTTGAAATAATGGTGGAGTTATATGCTTTTTTACTTAAAATACTTTTGAGAAAAATAAGGCCATAATGAATCAGCACATTAGAAGCTGCATGTAAAAAGTGTCCCTTATTCTGAGTAGATCACATATGTCATGCGATAAACCACAATGTAGGAATGCCAATAATTGCCTCTAGTTAAAAAGTACTAAAATTATAGGAATTATTAAATAAGGTTATGGACATATAAAGTATACACACATAGATAAATTGGTATTTCTGAGACTAGAGTGGACACAATTTAATTTTCTTTGTAGCTTGGCTATATTATAGCAGAAAAAATAAATATAAAGAAATATAAAGCAGTCCATAAGGAAATAAGTGGCAAGAACAAATACGGAATGACATCCACCTGACACCATCAAATTGTGTTATTGATCATGTGTTCTTGTACAAAGGTGGAGTGTAGAGACCCAGAATATAGGTGGAAGGCCTGTGAGCCCACCTTCGTATGGCCTTGGAGACTAGATGAGAAGGAACTGGCAGCTAAGGGTTATTTGCTAGTCACACTGCATAGTAAAAGAACAGCCTGGAACTAGATCACAGATGAAAAAGAACATGGAAGACTTCAACCTGGAGGATTCTTTTAAAGAGTGAAACAGAAAACAAGTAACTGAAGCTTTGGGATACACTTGGGACATCTTAGCAGTAAAGGAAGAAAAGAACAACAAGCAACTGCTAAAGTATAGCCAAGACCCAAGGTGGAAATTAACACTGACCGTGAAACTGACTTTGGAAATGACCATTTTTCCTAGCCCCATTATCTCTTCTTACCCTCTTCATGCAGGTCAAATATGCCCAACACTGGCCCTGCATTGCACAGAGCACTTAATCACTACTTATTGAATTAAGATAAAATGAACCCACTACCCTTTCCATGAAGTCAACATCAATGAGGTTGAATCATTACATTCATTTGCCTCTTAGTTACTTGATGATTGCAGCTCCATTGGCCCACACTGCGTCCCACTTCAGCAACTGAATCCCATGGTCACACCTGCCTTGGAACTGCCCAGGACTACACTCTGAAATTTTCTTTCTTTCCACGTTAGCTCTTTCACGCCTCTCCGGTTGCTCAGCCACTGTGTTCTCCCAGGAGGCCACTTGAGCGACTCACTCACCAGCTCTCTCACAAACTGACCCAGATTCTCACTACCCCTATAACCTGTCCCTTCTCATCCTCTGCTTGGGATACTGAACATGTCCTTTCACAACTATCCATAAAGACCTCAAAGTTCATAGCTCACACTTTTGCCTCAACACACCGATCTTTCTTTTATTTTGCTCTGCATTCTATTCTTCTCCCTGAAGTAGCTATTCTAAAACCTTTCCCAGTTCACGCATTCTTCCTAATCAGCTGTCGGCAAATGTCTTGATTATTTTAGCGAGAGAGAAAAGAATTTCCATCTGTACTGTATTCGCCTGAGGGCAGAGCTAGGGGTAGAATATGATGCAAAGGACACAATATAATGGAAAAATCTTAAATGTCAGCAACTCATTCGATATATCCATTTTAAAAAATGAATAAAGTTATGAAATAATTGAAAGATCCCATACTTGGTGTCATCTTCTTCTAGTAGGATGAGACATGGAGAACCTGAAACCGCTAGAAACTGGAAGAGGCAGGGAAGATAAGACACAAAAATTCTAAGAGTTGCAGAATTTGTTAAAACTTAGAACCAAAAAACTACTTCAGAATATGAGGTAAGAAAATCTTAGGGGAAACATAAGCTATTATTCTGTCATTGAAGGAAGGGGCCCTTGGCAAATCTGTGCCTGCCTGCTGGTTGGTTCCCTTTCACCAGCCTCTGCCCTAAAGACAGAGTCCGTTCATGAAGAACTTCCTTTGGAAGCCACTGAGCACTGGTAAACTTAAGAATCCACATGCGTTTTGCAGCCTTCCAATAACCAATTACCTAAACAATAGCACTTGCTGAAAGATGATTTTTGCTTAATTCTCCTGTACTGCGTTGAATGGTGTTTCCTCAAAAGTCATGTCCCTTGGAGCCTCGGAATGTGACCTTATGTGGAAATAGGGTCATTGCTGATGTAATTAGTTATGATGAGGTCATACTGGATTGGGGGAGCCCTAAATTCAATGACTAGCATCTTTATAAGATACAGATACAGAGAGAAGACAGCCATGAGAAGACTGAGGTGGAATGGAGTCATGCTGCCACCAACCAAGGAATGCCAGAAGCCACTAGAAACTGGAAGAGTCAGGGAAAGGCTATTTATTCCCTAGAGTTTTGGAGGGAGCCTGGCCCTGCCCACACCTTGATTTTAGACTTCTAGTCTCCAAAGCTGTGAGAGAATGCATTTCTGCTGTTTCCGATTATCCAGCTTGTGGTCATTTATTATGGCAACCCTAGGAAGTTCAGACATCCTCCATTTTCTTTCATAAACTAACAATAGCTATAATGTAAAGATTTGTACATTAATACCTAGGTCATGATTGTCCCTGAAATCATATACACGTTCCCCTTATATGATTGCAGTTAAATGGTTTTTTTTTTAATTTATAGCTCAATATAAGCATATTTTGCTTTACTTGTTAATTTGTGAGGTGAAAAGGGGGGCAAGTGCCTTTCTTTGGGCCAAATACACGAAGCTCTGTGTGAGAAACATAGGAAGGTTATTTGAGCCCTTTTGAGCAATTTTCCTATTCTTATTCTTCCAAGTCTACCCATTTAAGATGTGGCTCCTTGCTTGTTAAAACATGAGTGGACAAGTGAAACATAGCTCTCCAAAAACAACTTGCAGCTCAATAAACTAAAAATTAAAACAAAAGAAGGGAGGCGATGGGCGGAATCTGTAATGAGCTGGAAATTTTGTAAATCCCCAGTCGCTTTTCTTCCTGCCCGTTCTTGTTCCTGGCACCCTGCTTTCTATACACACCCGAGGCACAGGCTGCTGCCCACACAAAAGCCCATAATCCATCTCTGGCAAAAGTTATCCAAAGGTCAGCTAGCTCCTAAAGTGATTCTGTCTATGGGAACATTGTAACCAGAACTGGCCATGTAGATGAATGATTATATATATGATTATATATATGAATGATCATGCTCAGAGGTATCTGCTGACCCCGTTCAATCCTGTCGTATCCTCATCCTTAATGGAGAGGTTTTTTTTTTTAGTTCTGCAATATATCCAAGTTATGAGAGGCAATCCAAATTAGCAAGGGAATGGCATCTTTGTTCCATGGGCACTCCGCTCTGAAGAAGGTAAGGATTAAAAGCAAACTCTGGCTAGTCGATATGGTGTCAAGGGACCACAGCATGAATGAACTTGTCAGCTAAAGCCCACCAGGGGATGTCAAGAAGAGGGCAAGTGGGATAGAGATGAAGAAAAGGAAAAAGGAAAAGGGAAGAAATGAAGGAGAGGAGGCTTCTGGGAAATAACTCACTCCTTACCGCAATCCTGAATTCTCATGGGAACTACCATCTTCATATCCAACCTTGTCCTGCCAGCCACAATTAGCCAGTTCAGGGACGAGTGCCTAACCCATCTTGGAATTTTTCAAACTATGATAAAGAATCCAGCCACCTCTAGAAACTGGATGTTAGTTGTGAGGTTCAGTAGCTTCCAGGGATAATGTTTCTCAGCACATGAAAGAAGCCATGTGTCAGCACACAGAGAGGTACCAGAGACAAGATAAGGCAGGTTTGAGAGTTCGAATTCCTCACTTAAGCTGTTTCTAAAACCAGTTGCACGTCTGCCATGCCATGGTTTATTTATTTAAACTTTCCTCTTAATACGTCAATACATTCCTTTCTTTTTCGTAAGCTAGTTCAACTTGGATTTCTGTTACTTGTAACCCAAAGTCCCAATTAATAATTAAATACAAGTAAATATATATCACCCATTTATTAATATGTACGTGTATTCATGTATGTGCCACCTGAAACTGTCTTTTTTTCCTTCTCTTGACACATAAAACTACTTTGCTTTAGTTTTACTCTTCCAGTTATTTACTATTCTTCATTGGATATGGGTTGGTTAAAAACAAAGTTGCCTCAGTAAAAGTCCTTGAACAGTGATGTGGGAAGAAAAATAACCCACCCTCCAAAATACACAAATGTCTTTCTCCTTTGCTTGCTGATTTATGAATTTCCACCTAGATATTTGCCATTAAGACTGTTTTACTTGATGAATATGAAAATACCCTTGGGAGAATAACACATTATGATTTATAGTCATTTATTTTTGAGTGTCAGTAATCAGGTTCTTTTGCCAAAGACCTAATTGCATCAAGACTTATACCAAGAATATAAAAACAAAACAAAACTAAATTACTTTTAAGAAAGTTTATAACACAGCATGTTAAGTGTATACATTGTTATTTGAATTCTAATAAGTTATGTATGAACTCTAAGGTAACCTCTGGCCCTATATTAACATATTTATGAATTTTCAATTAATTGAAATATTCAGTAAACCAGAGATTACCTATAACTCGGTACAATCTGTGGACAGCAAGAAGTAGCAATTTTAAATTAACACATATATGTCCAGCAGGAAGTAGTAGTCTCTTGGAGGTTACATCTTGGCTGTGCCACTAACCAGCTGTGTGACATGCCATGAGTAAGTTGCATCATAAAAGTTCTACTTTCCAACCAGCTCTTGTCTATTCACAGACTAGATGAATATATACATTCATTCAATTCTCAAAACAACCTTATGAGCTCAGGTAATAGAAGTATTACACATTTTATAGATATGGAAAATAAAGCACATATAAGTTGAGAAACTTGCCTAAGGGATCAGCACCCAGGTTTGACTCTGGTGCTCATAACCAACACCCTGATAGACTTGTACCTTCACTGGCAGGGTCATAGACACATAGTATCAGTGCTCTACCAAGATCACTTCAGGTCCCTTTAACCTTTTCTGTGCACCCATCACTCAGGTTCTAGTCTAGAACTTGCACCTGTGACTTTCCCTGGTAGACTAGTCTGAAGAGAGTAAGTGCCAGAAAAATATACATATTTCTGGGGCAGGTGAAAGGTACAGAAATGAGCATGTCCAGCAACCTGGCCTTAGATGGGACATGATCCCTATGGGTTTAGGTTGAGGTTGGAACTGTAACTGGATCACACCCTTGCTCAGCTTCTTCTTCCCTAGCCTGACTCTTCCTACCTCTGCCTCCCAACCCAGTGCTTGGTCCTGGTCTTTCTTTCATAAATCATTTGTTCATAAATCCATGTCTCAAGTGACTGCATCTGGGAATCCAACTAAAGGCAGGTAACATAATGGAAGGGCATTTTGGAGACCATGTTTTTCTTGGTTTAATTCTTGTCTTATTACTTTCTATTTTTGTTTTACTTAACTTCTCTCTAGTTCAGTCTTCTTATCAGTAAATCAGTGATAAGGAGGCTTATTTATAAGAACTCAATAATTGGTACATATAAAACAACAGGCACCTTGTAGATGCTTACACAATAATACCAGTATTATTATTATTACAAGTTGGATCATGTGTTTTACATAAATATTTAACATTGCACCCTCACAGACAATAAATCTATATAAGTAATTCATTCACAAGTCTGAGTATTTCAAAATCTAATTTTAAGGCTTGCATGTCACAAATATTCAGGCAAAAAATATCACTACAATCAAATGTATTACTGCAAAATATGTAATTGCTGAATATATATTTGAGTGTACCATCTCATGTATCAAGGATTTGATTTTCTAATTTGTGTATATAAGACTTAGCTATATTTTCTCTAATATGACCAAAGGAAACTTACCTACACTGACACTTCTCATGTGTGTTTAAATATAGTTTTGAACATAAACTTTTGTTATCACTTTAAGCTAGAGATGTCCCTAACTCACTCATGAATTCATCCACTCAACAAACAAACCCTAAAAAACAAACAGAAGACTCCACATATATCTACTTACTGTGTGCTCTTTGTTAAGCGTCAAAGGAGGAAACAATAGTGCATCAAGCATGAATCTGACAGTCAAACAATTCATATTCTAGAACAGCAGAGAAACTAAGGCTAAAGAATGATAATTTTTGGTGATCTTCCAGCATCAATTCCTTCAGAAGACCTTCCTATCAGGATCCTGAATTCCTGAGCCACAGCATTTGGCTAAGAATAATGCCCATGTCCCTTGCGTGGCCTAAACCCACTTATGTGATCCCGTTCTTAACATGAGCTGAAATTGATCTAATCAAAGAGAAACCCTGGTCTTTTACATGGTGACATGGTGGCTAATAGCTTTCTTTTCCATTCCCCTGGATATGAAAACGAAAGTAAACAACCTCAGGAGTTTGGGCTGCCATTTCTCTACCATGGGAGAAAACGCCTAAAGATGTGAAGTCAACTCCATGTCAAGAGCAAGCTCAAAATGAAGCTGCAGCCCTTGAAATATGAACCTCTAGACTAAGGAATTTGCTGCAAGTAAAACTAAGCAATACTCCATTGAAATTAAAACGGACTTACTGATGATAGAATTGTCAAGACAATTATGTTTTTCCATCATTCTTGGTTTGTTTCGTCCCCTCTTTGGACAAGCAATAAATGCTAGGTTAACCACCCAAATCTGGATTAAGTGAAAGTTTTGCTAATTCAGACTTCTGAGAAAATAAATAAATAAATAATAGCTGCGCCTGGTTCTACGATGTTTGAAAACCATGTTTGTTTCAAGAGAACATTGAATAATGAGAACATGATACACCTATTTCCTATTTCTCATCTCCAAAGTGCCTCGAGTTTCTTTTCAGATTCAGCCATCATCCTAATCCACATTGCTCATCCATTCTACCTGAAGTATACCTATAGCCACCAACTTATCCTCTTGGATGTTGCTGTGTTCTGAATGTGTCTGGCCAAATTCATATGTTGAAATTTAATCACCAGTGTGACAGTATTAAAGGCAGGGCCTTTAAGAGCTGACTAAGTCATGAGGACAGAGCTCTTTTGGATGGGGTTAAGATTCCTATAAAAGAGTCTGAGAGACAGGGTTCGTTCTCCTCCAGGATATTTTCCACCTTGTGAGGACATAGCAACAGGACGCCATCTTGGAGGCAAAGAGAAGCCCTCACCAGGCTCCAATGCCAGTGCCTTGATCTTGGACTTTCCAGCCTGCAGAACTGCAAGAAATAAATTACTGTTCTTTATACATTACCCAGTCTAAAGTATTTTGTTACAGCAACATAGACTACAGCAGAAGTTTAGGAACTTGTCTTCTGGATAACACTCCACATCCCAGCCAGACCATTTTCCCAAATCAGTACTTTTCGCCTTGTTAATCTAACCAATAATATTCAATGGCTCCACAATACCCATCATGTAGCTGATACAATCAACACCTCCTTTCCTGACATTCAGGGCCCACTATCGTTGGCTGTATGTAACCTACACTGTCCCATAGGTATGAATCCCCAATAGGGCTCCCTTTCCTTTACATATCATGTTTATTCTTACTGTCATGATCTTATTCACACAATTTTCCCCATCCAATAAGTCCCCTTTATTTAAGTTTACTTATTTAAAACCTATTCATTTTTGAAAGCCCAGGTTTTGTTTTTCCTGGATGGCTTCTCTGATTATTTTGGCTCACATTTGTCTTCTTTCTCTGAACTTCTTTCAGGAGGCAGTAATATGTGATAGCTTGAAGCCAAAGACTTTGTTTGGAATCCAAAGTCTGCCACTTACTAGCTGCATGACCTGAGGCAAATGACTTAACCTTTCTGAAACTCAGTTACCTTACTTTTAAAATAAAAATACAAATCCACTTTAATCCATTATAAGAATTAAGGGAGAAATGTGTCTAGCGGATAATTTGCAGTAGACATTAGTTGTATTCAATTCTGAACAATTTATTGCACACATAATTTTTTATTGAATGCAATTACTTCATACATGAATGTTTTTTCCTTAGTTTGAGTAGCAACTCATTGTGTCATCAATTGTTACCAATTTATTACATAGCGCTGACTTTTTCAAAGCATTTATAATTTGTATGTGCATATATGTATGTAATTAAGAAAATATGCTGGGCTCGGTGGCTCAGCCTGTAATCCCACGCCTTGGGAGGCTGAGGTGAGTGGATTGCCTGAGCCTGAGGATTCGAGACCCGCCCAGGCAACTTGGTGAGACCTCATCTCTACAATAAATAAATAAACAAAAATTAGCCAGGCGTGGTAGCGCGCACCTGTAGTTCCAGCTACTCGGAAGGCTGAGGTGGAAGGATCGCTGGAGCCCAGCAGGTCAAGGCTGAGGTGGCCGGGAGCAGCCACTGCACTCCAATCTGGGCCACAGAGTGAGACTCCAACTCAAAAAAAAAAAAAAAAAGAAAAAAAAAGAAAATATAAAGACTAGACCTTGCTAGTTATTCTTTGATATACTATTGCTTGCATCTCTATAAGCATGAGTTGATTTTAAATGATAAATTGAATTGCTTTTTAGCTTAACCTGAATCTCAAACTCTAGCAATTCATAAAATCCAATGTGCACATAGTTCATAGAAGTAGACACATATGATTTTGCTTTTTCATACTGCAGAAAAATGGTTTAGATAACTTTTCTGACAGTTTTATGTATTTATTTACTTTGTCATTACATGTCCTTCAATGAAGCAATGCATCAAAGGAGTGAGTATATCTGGATTTCTGCCAGTCCTATGCAGGATAAACAGGCGCACATAAACCAATATGTTTTGTGGAGGATGAAAATGCAGAAATGGGTGACATCTTACAGGAATATAGTTTCACATCACAGAATGACAGGAGAGACAGAACTATGCAAAAAAATGCATGGATACTCCAACTTTATTTTATGCGACCCATCCTCCTATCCCAGAAATAAACTAAAGGTTTATAGAAGAATTGGAAGCAACACAACACTCAGTTAAGCAAATGTAAGTAAACATTAAATTACCAAAACAATGGAGAAATTACTTACAACACGTATAGCAAACAAAAGGCTGACTCCCTGACTATAAAAAAGCTCTGATCAAAAAACAAATAGTAAAAATGGTTGAAGCACATGAACAAAAAGTTCATAGAAAAGAGATCCAAACAGTCAGAGAAAAAGATGTTAAAACTCATTCATGATTAAATACTGAAATGAAAACAACAACGATATATCTTTTCACCTATCAGACTGACAACATTTTAAGTCTGTCAATAGGCAATGTTGAATAGACAATGTAATAGATGAAACTGAAAATAATTAATGCTGTTAACTAAATTATATCAGATTCAGATAATGAACTACTACACAGTCATACAAGAATAAAATGGATATATACATGATGAAGAGAAACACTTTTCAAGAGACAGTTAAACGTTAACAGTGCCAAAATAGGCCGGGAACAGTGACTCACGCCTATAATCCCAGTACTTTGGGAGGCTGAGGTGAGAGGATTGCCTGAGCTCACGGGTTCGAGACCAGCCTGGGCAAATTGGCAAGACCTCATCTCTACAATAAATCACAAAATTAGCCGGGGGTGGTGGCACGTGCCTATAGTTCCAGCTATTTGAAAGGGTGAGGTGAAAAGATTGCCTAAGCCTAGCAGGTCAAGGTTGCAGTGACCGTGAACGTGCCACTGCACTCCAGCCTGGGCAACAGAGTGAGACTCTGATTCAAAAAATAAATAAATAAATAAAAACATAAAAGTGTCAAAATATATAGTGTATCCTGGCAGAGTCTAAACATTAAAACAATAAAAGTATGCAAAACTATAATATATATAGTTTTCCCAATATACATATATAGATAGATAGGAATGAAAATACAAACAGAAATAGACATAAAGGTACATGATTTTACATGTCTAGAGAATTTCAGAAAAATATAAGAAAATATTAAAAATTGTTTATGGGAAGTGGAGCATGAGTGATAGGAATAAGGGTATTTTGCTTTTTACTTTCCAACCTTCTGTATTTGATTTTTTTACAATGAACAAACATTAATTTCATAGTATGTTTTTTAAAATTCTGGTTTCATTATATACTGAGTGACCCATGACAATTAACTATATGAGTCTCTAAGTCCTAACTCACAAAGTGACCATGAGAATTACATAAGATATCAGAAAAGTCCACACAGTGCAGGGTATATACAAAGCATTCATCAAATGTTAGCTCTCATAATTCTCTTCCATAATCTGTCTATGGTATTTCCTTGAAAATTATATTTACAATATGCTATCATACATAATTATATAATAGAGTCTCCAAAAACCTTTTAAAATATTTATTTCCCTAATACTGAGTCAATGCAACATAATTTATCTTCTCTCATAATTTCAGTATGTAAAATTTTGTATTTAGAGTAATACTTTACTAGGATTAATTTGGAACTAAGTTCTAGAACAACGTCTTTTTTCTGAAAATTCAATTATATCCTCTGAATTTTTAGGCCCCTAGAGTAACTAACAGAGTTTTGTTTTGTTTTGTTGTTGTTGCTGTTGTTGTTTTTACTTAAACTTTCTGTCAAGACTTCACAATCCAAATGACAAATGCCAGCACATGTGGCTTTACCTCTGACCAGTCACATCTCCCAGTGGGGGGATCCCAGCGAACATGCCAATACCCTTCCTTGATTCTGTATTAAATATTTTCTGTTTCTCTGGATTGTTTTTTGCTTTTTGGTCTCCTTTGAAGTTATAGTTGTTGATCTGTTTTTTGTTGTGCTGTTGTTGTTGGAAGGGTTTTTTGGTTTTTGTTTTTTGTTTTTTTTTTTTAATGATTTCAAGACCCAATCATTCTATCCAAGAAAAGAAAGAGCTTAATTACTAGCAGGTGATCTTCATGATAAAATGCACCAACCCTAAACTAGGAGAAAGCAAAACTTAGTTTTTCACTTAGTCCAATGCAACTTACATGTAAAAATAACCAATTTAATTCTGCATGTTTTAAAACTAACTCCCTTTTAAAAAATGTTTTCATATCCTGAAACTTTTAGTGCCTATGTAATTTGTCGTAACAATTTTGGCAATTTTAAATAATATGTATTATTTTAGCACTTATTCATCATAATTCAAGGACTTTATTTCCTGGATAAATTTAATAAATGAGTCATCTGCTTTTTTCTTCTGGGAGCAGAGAAATAATATTAATGACTTTTTATTTCGTTGGGCAAAGTCTAAAGATTAAACCTAATTGTAGGCAATACAAATTAATAACATTGCCTCATGCAGAATTCTACGTTGGTTTTTAACCAAAGGTCTAGAATTCATTCCTCTTTTAATTGCCTGCAAAATAAGTTCTGTTTTATCTTGCAATAAAAGAGAAACTGATGTTAAGCGTTTTTGCTCTAAGATACAAAACAAATTGCTTTGGAACTGATAAGTCCAGGGTTTCAAATCACAGTTCACATCATTGAATTTTGATCCCTACTATGAAATACCTACAAGTAGTACTGCAAAACTGTTCTGTTCAGTTCTTAAATTAATTAGATACATAATCCACAGTGCTACCCAAAGTTCATTTGTTCCAGGGATAAAATGGATCTTTTGAACTTCTTTGCAACTCATCATCATTGACTTGAACCTAGATTTGAGTCATTCCTCCAACAAACATTTATTTACTGAGCACTGTCAGGAAATGTGCCCATGGCTAAGAGCCACAGATGAGCTCTTTTCCAGCTAGGAAGCTGGAATTATCAAGGGGCTAAAGTTTTATGGCCCCTGGCTGAGTGACTTTGGGGAACTTACCCGTCTTTTCTGAACCTCTGTATTTTTCTCATTTGCAATTTGTTGTGATGACTAGAAAACTATGTGTCAAATACTGACTTAAAAAAATAAAAATAAATAAAGTTTATGGCCAAGTAAAAAGATGATTCCCATTAAAAATGTGGATGGTATGATTGCAATAATATTTATCATTTGTGAGTTTTTATATGTGCCAAGGGCATTATACATATTATCACATTTATCTGAATACACCCTGAAGACTGGTATTACTCTTTTCGTCATACAAAGAAATTGTGGAACCATTAAGCAAATTGGACAAATTCACACAGTTTCTGAGAAGCAGGCTTGGATCTGCACCCAGGTCTAACTGGATTAAGTTCCATTCTCCGGGCAACTATGCTTGTCTACCTTTCTTATCCGTTCAGGCAAACAGTGGAGGTGCAAGGGAGAGAGTGATGGTCGGAAAAGGAATTGCAATAAGGCTCAAAACATATTTGTAGTTTATAGTAGTGTTCATAAAGTCGTTTGATTTATTTTATGACATGTTGTTTCCTAGCTGGAAAAGATTTAATTAAAAAAAAAATAAAAAAGACTATGCTTAACCTGTCACAGAATCTGTGAATAGCCATTACTACCATTAAGAAATACAGCCTTTTGAACTTCATGAAAACTAAATGAATGAATAGAAGTGGATGACTTTTGCAGTTCTGGTTTTTCTTTTTGTTTTTTTCTTATTCTATATTTAGACATAAAAGCTCCATTTTTTTTTTCTTTTGAGTTGGAGTCTCACTCTGTCACCCAGGCAGAAGTGCAGTGGCATGCTCATGGTCACCCCAGCGTCGACCTGCTAGGCTCCGGCAATCCTTCTGCCTCAGCCTTCCAAGTAAGGGCTCCATCTTTTAAAAGTACTCATTTATAGAATGATTTCATGGAAAGAGAAAACAACAAACTGTGTCTCAGTCTATGGCTGAGCCAACCACAGGTCTTCATGTCTCTCCAGTCGAGTCAGATAACCCCTACTCCGTGAAATCTTTGTTTATCTTAACAACAGGTTCACACTGATTTTACCTTTTCTTTTTTTTTTTAGATCACAAAATATAGTTTATTTAGAAAGTAAATTAGAGAGAGAGAGAGAGAGAGAGAGAGAGAGAGAGAGAGAGAGAGAGAGAGAGAGAGAGGAAATTGGTCTCCCTAAGGTAGGAGAGGGGGCCAAAGCCAGAAACATGGCCTGGTCATAGTGCCAAGAGCACATAGCCACCCATAGCTTAGCAAGGCAATGGCCAATTTGACCTTTTCGTTTTTTTGAGTTGGAGTCTCACTCTGTCGCCCAGACTAGAGTGCAGTGGCCGCTCCCGGCCACCGCAGCCTCGACCTGCTGGGCTCCAGTAATCCTTCCGCCTCAGCCTTCCAAGTAGCCGGAATTACAGGTGCGCACTACCACGCCCAGCTAATTTTTTTTTTATTTATTGTAGAGATGAGGTCTCTCCAAGTTGCCCAGGCAGATCTCGAACCCACGGGCTCAGGCAATCAATTTGACCTTTTCAAAGCCCTTAAGTCTCCTGATGCCTTCTAGTTATTTGAATAAATAAGTCTTCTCCTATAGATGTAGGTTTCTTGAGAGTAAGGCAAATTCCTTAATAATCTTTGGGGTTATTTGTTTGCTTGCATTTGATTTAATTTGAAAAATCAACGGAGAGAGAAAATAACATCATTCTTATGACAACCTTCCAGAATTTTGTCATTTTTACTTTGCTATTCATCTTTGCTCCATTTAATTCAGGAGATTTTTGTGTTCCCGTTGGGAACATTACACCTAAAATAACTTTTGCAATTAATACTTTTTATCACAGTTTAGGTATTCCCAGGTCTGCAGTCATAGACACTACATTAAAAGTGGATCTGTCAGCCGGGGTCGGTGGCTCAGCCTGTAATCCTGCGCTTTGGGAGGCTGAGGTGAGTGGATTGCCTGAGCCCGCGGGTTCGAGACTCACCTGGGCAACTTGGCAAGACCTCATCTCTACAATAAATCAAAAATTAGCCGGGCGTGGTAGCGTGCGCCTGTAGTTCCAGCTACTCGGAAGGCTGAGGTGGAAGGATCGCCGGAGCCCAGCAGGTCAAGGCTGCGATGCTGCCACTACACTCCAGTCTGGGCGACAGAGTGAGACTCCAACTCAAAAAAATAAAAAATAAAAGTGAATCTGCTTATGAAGGAAACACATAAAAGACACGGGTGATTTATTCCATATTTTTCCCAATCTTACCCAATTGGATAAGATTGGGCAACCACACTCGATCTAAACTTCATAATTCACAACCTGCACACATCTTCAAAGAAAAATTTACAGTTTCAGAAATATGTCTAATCTCTTTTCTTGGCAGATAAAGAAAAATGTAAAAAAAGATCCGATAAATCAAGTTACAATACTGATTCTAAAAAGACATCATCATCTTCAAGTCCCCCTAAACCAGCACTTTTTTTTTTTTTTTTTGGATTTTGACTAACCCCTAACACCGAACAAGTTGCCAAGTCTTTCAACAGAATTCTATTTCTACAACAATCCTTGTGTGTACTCTCTTCTTAGTTCCAAGGCCACTTTCCTAGAGGAGGCTGCTTTTACTCTCACCTACTTTGTACTGATATGCAAACTCCTGGCTCTAATCATCTGTATTCTCAAATCTCTGCAACTATTCCTCCAGCCATTCCAAGAGTGCTTCTTTGCCTCAAGAAAAGCTCACTACTTGGCATCCTATCCATGCTTCCTGCGAGTCTGTCATAAAAGCCCCAAACACTACCAGAAAGATCTTTTCTCTGTGCTTTTGGTCATGGCATTCCTATCTTCTCAATCCTGAATCTGGCAAAATAGAGTTGTACCATCAGAACTTGAACTTCTAGTAGGATAACTAGATGTTCTGAACACCCTTCACTTGGAAAACACCTGAATTCTCATAAATTACAATAAACATGTCTTCAAATGCATTGCCAAGCTCAGCAAGAAATTAAGAAAAATTTCCCAAAGGTAAAAGAAATAAGTATTAAGTGGAAATTAAAGTGCTAAATTAATATAGAAAGCTAAAGCTCCTATGAGAAAATATGTCCATACCATGACCTAACTGTGTCCAAGAAAATGCCCACAGGACACGCTAATGGAATGATAAGGAGAGACAACTTACACATCTCTCTATCCTTGCAGGGTTCATTTAGACAGGAACCTGAACTGCTCAAGTTGATACACTCAAGTAAAATGCACTAGAAAAATCCAACAGCTAGAAAACCCATTTAACAAAAACAGTCCATCTCTGCCACAATACTGGGTTATTATGGACTAAATGTGGTATCTTCCCAAAATTCACATGTTGAAGCCCTAGCCCCAAAGTAAGGGTATCTGGAGAGTAGACCACTGGGAGGGGATTTGGGTTACATAAGAGCATGAAGATGGGGCTCTCTTGATGGGATTTTTAGTGTCCTTATAAGAAAAGAAACAGAGTTTCTCTCTTCTCCCTGAGAAGGAACAAAAAAGAGGTCATTTGGGCACACAGTGAGGTGGTAGCCACCCACAACCAAAATGAAACTTAGCTTGCCAGCACTTGATCATGGCCTCTGGAATCCAAGCAACATTTCTGTTGTCCAAATCCCAAATGATAGTATTTTGTTATGGCAGCCCAAGCTGACTAAAACATGGATAGAAAAATAATAGCATTCTCCCATGGAGTGTAAATGCAGGTTTACTCTCACGTGATAGTAGCATTTGAATTTGTAGCTCTGAATTGTTAGAACAATTTCAATCCAGGAAAATAAAGGATTCCTCATGGTATGAATTTCCTGGTCTCCGGAAAAAGCAAATATAATATAATATCTGCTGGAGAAAATGTGCTAAGTGCAGTCCCTTGGGATTCCCATGGAGTAGGTTCACTTGACAAAACTTAACACACATCCTTAAGAAA
Organism: Carlito syrichta; assembly: GCF_000164805.1. Lineage (NCBI taxonomy): Eukaryota > Metazoa > Chordata > Mammalia > Primates > Tarsiidae > Carlito > Carlito syrichta. The sequence goes on from NW_007247600.1 coordinate 43,641, forward strand.
ACAACAGAGCAATCACAACGTAATTAGATCCCCAGGGACTTGAGTTAAAGAAATTATCAGACATAAAATACAGAATAGCTATGAATATTTTATTGTAAGATGTTATTTGTTATATTTAAATGTTTAAAATATAAAATATTGACGTGGAAAGATAAGCAAGAAACACCAAATTTGACTCAGAAGAGGTAAAAAAGAACAAAATGGAAATTATAGAAATAAAAATAATATGGTAATTGAAATGTAAAATTCTACGGATGAGTTAAATGATATATCAAAAACTATATACATTTTTTTTTTAGTTGGAGTCTCACTCTTGTTGCCCAGGCTGGAGTGCAGTGACACGCTCATGGTCACTGCATTCTTGACCTGCTGGGCTCAGGCGATTCTTCCGCCTCAGCCTTCCAAGTAACTGAAACTACAGATGCACACCACCACGCCCAGCTAGTTTTTGTTGTGTGATTTATTATAGAGATGAGGTCTCACCAAGTTGCCCGAGCTGGTCTCAAACCCCTGAGCTCAGGCAATTCTCTCACCTCGGCCTTCCAAAGTGCTGGGATTACAGGCTGCGCCACCACACCCGGCCTATCAAAAACAACTTAAGGAAAGATTACTGAAGGTAAAACTATAGTTCTGACCTCAAATTTCTCCATAACATTTATTTTACCTTTATTGAGTAATAATTGGCCTATATTAGCTGCTCATAAAGTATAAAATTGAATAATTTTTGACATGCATACAATAAAACCATCACCACAATCAAGAGAATAAACATACTTATTATCCAGAAGCTTCCTCATACCCCTGGACAATCCTTCATTATCTTTCCTCCCTGCTTCATCCTGATTTTCTGAGAACTGCTGAACGACTTCTTATTGCTACAGATAACTTGCATTCTGCAGATGTCTCAAGATATTGTACATCAGGCAAAAAAAGAAATTGGCCTCTAAGAAACAAAAAACAAATGAGGTCAGTCCTATATTTTCTCAGTATAGTGCCCGGAGAGAGTTTCAAGACCATTACACAGGAAGAAGGAACCCTGGCAAAACCTGTAATTTTCCCTGAGTTGAGGAGGTAGATAGAGCTGGGAGTCCAGAGAAGCCTGGTAGGTTATGGCTCACAAGTAAAATGTGGGAGATAAGAGAGATGCCCAGAGAGAGAACGACATCTGCAGAAGACCCGCCTCAAGTATTTACTGAGTACTGATCCTTCCAGGCATGAGAGGAAACTACCCAAGAGCAGGTAAACATCACTCTAAAGGACTAGAGGAAACAGTAACAGGAATATTACAGCACAGAGAATAGTCCCTCTTCCCCATAATCGCAGTGAAAAACTTCATAATTCACAGATCATTAGGCAGAGTACTCAGAAGGGTTTTGCCCTATAGAGAGTAAAATTAGCACCTAGTAAAGCTTAAAAATAAGACCAAAAAGGTCTGAGTCCAATAACTGAACTGCACTCCAGACAAAGCTCAGCAATATTCATAGGAATACAACATATCCAGAATTCAGCAAAGTGTAATTTAAAATGTCTGCCATCTAACCAAAACTTATAGTCATATGGAGAATTAGAAAAATAAAACCCATCATGAGAAAACTCAGTTAAACCAAACTAACCCAAAAATCACACAAATGACAGAAGTAATAGGCAGGACATTAAAGTAGTTATTATAATGATATTTCATATGTTCCAGGAGATAGAAAAATAATGAAATATATTAAGTAGAGGCATGGAAGATATTTGAAATACTTAACTGTAACTTTTGGAGCTTGAAACGATATCTGAGATGAGAAATGTAGTTCATGGTATAGAAATAAGATTAGACAATAAATAAAAGATTAGTAAACTTGAAAATAGGAAGCAATAAAATTACTCAAAATTTTTAAAAAGACTGGAAAAACTGACAGTTTCAATGAGCTACAGGACAATTAGAAGCAGCCTAGTATACGTGTATTCCGAATCACTGTAGAAAGTGATTGAAAAGCCTAGAGCTAACGAGAGAATGCTGAACTCTATCTAACATAAACAGCAAGCAAGGATCCACTCTCACCATCTCTATTCAACATTATACTGGATGTTCTAGGCAGTGCAATAAGGAACAGAGGGAGACAGAGATGAGAGACAGGGCAGGGGTATCAGATTAGAAAGAAAGAAGTAAAACTGTCTTTGTCCTCAGATGCCAGTTCTGATCATCCTTGTAGAAAACTCAGTGGCATCTATAATGATGCTGCTAGAACTCAAAGGTGAATTTAGCATGACTGAAGAATACAAGAGCCATACACAAAAATCAGTTGTATATATTCCCGACAATCAGAAAGTGAAATTTAAAAGTAAATACCATGTAAGATACCAGCTACAAACAAAAAAACTGCTCAGCTGACCTGTAAACTTCAAAAGACACTTATTTATTTCATAAATATACTTGTTTTATTTATTATTAATAAAATCGTAAATAAATTTGAATGTGTTTTCCTGACCATAAAAGTTGAAGAAGGGGCTGAGCTCCGTGGCTCAGCCTGTCATCCCAGCACTTTGGGAGACCGAGGTGAGTGGATTGCCTAAGCCAGCGGGTTTGAGACCAGCCCGTGCAACTTGGTAGACCTCGACTCTCCTAAATCAAAAATTATCCGGGCATGGTAGCTTGTGCTTGTAGTTCTGGCTACTTGGAAGGCTGAGGCTGAAGGATCGCCAGAGCCCAGAGAGTGGACGCTGGGGTGGCCGTGAGAGTGCCACTGCACTCCAGCCTGGGTGACGGAGTGAGACTCCGACTCAAAAAAGTTAGAGAAGGGTACAAATAAATCTATTGATATTTGTTACCTCAGAAGAGTGGGATTTGGAGAAAGGGAGACACCACTAATTTTTTGGTAATACATTTTTTTCACTTTCTTACTTGTTATAACAAGTATATATTACACTGGAAATGAAACAAGTATACATATTAGAAAATATGCTCATGTTAGAAAATAAAATGTTTTCTTGAGAAACAACGTACAGAACAAATTCCTTAATCTTTCAAATGAGAGATAAAACTTAATAGTTGTGATGACTTTTTGAGATTGGTAAGGCCAGTCCAGGAGCATATCATATCACATGTGAATTTTATATAATTATTAATTCAAGCTGAAAAAGAAATAAAATATTGCATGAAACATCTTTTAGCACTTGAAATACAGTTTGAAATAATGTGACTAAAACAACAATCTGTTGGAACATTTTATTTGTCATATGAGTGGAAAATATTACTCAGAGTATGGACATTTCCTGTTTATCATTGAAAAGAAGAACTTTGCTTCCCAACCTTGTAAGTTTAATTCAATTTTGAATCTTACAAGCCCTTGCAATGAGAGCTTGCCTTACTAAACAAAGGTGTATTTGGCAGTCTAGTTATTAAATGAACTGAGCTTTATCTTAAAATTGAATATACAAATAAAAAGTAAAAATAATAGAAGTAATAAATTTCAAGTTGTAATGGAACTAAGACACCATATAAAATCCAGCTGGATAGAAGCAAAGATATTTCCATTTTCCTCCTCTTTTAAATGTCTCAGAAAAGCCAGTGAAATCAAAGCGAGTTTCCAGTTGCTTTAAATTATTGGATAATTATATCCAAGTTACTTAGAGCTTTTTCAAGCTCAAGGTCACATAAGTTGTAAATGCTAGAGCCAGGATGGGAAACCAGATCCATGTGATCAGAAAGATAGCACCATTCAAACTTAGGCACATATAAGTTAAATAACGTGTTCAAGTTCCCACCAATAGGCTAAATAAAGGATCTTTTGTTATTATTTTTAAGTGTGACCCCGTTGAGGGTTAGAGAGTGTGTTAGTTTTTTCTTGCTGTATAACAAATCACTACACATTTAGCAGCTCAAGACGACCTCCAATATACATGGTGTTTTAGTACACATACTAATAACACTGCATTGTTTGCATCGAAGAGAGCACAGTAATTCAGTGCTCAGGCATTAGAATCAGACAGGGCCAAGTTCCTATCCCATGTTCACCACTTTCAAGCTCTGTGACAGTAGAGGAAACATCTCATTTTTCTGAGCCTCAGTTTGCTCATCTGCAAAATGGAATAAGCAGTTAAGTAAAGCACAGTGTCTGATACATAATGAGCAATCAATAGATATTTGATTTTCCAAAATTCAATATTTTAAAAGTATTTTCAGAGTAATCTTGAAAAGACCAGAAATTTTTTTTTTCATTTTCTGTATGGGTATATACTAATACCAAGATCACAAAAGTTAACGGAAAAGTAGAGGGGCACATTCAGTAATAGGCTATGATAGTGATTAATGATAAAACCCTGTGTTCAGTTTCCATCCAAAAGGAATAATTTTATCTTCAAGTCATGAGGTTAAAATCAGCTATTATGGAGAAAATATCCAATTTCATTAATAAAGGTGATTTTAGACAGCCTATGGAAGATTTTAATAATTAGAAGAAATAAATATACATCTTTGGAGGACTTTACAGCAGTTTTTTTAAAAAGCTTGGTAATAAATAATAAATGAATAATCTCCCAAGATCTTTTTTAGAATCTTTTTTAGGTCCATTTTTCAATAAAATTAAAAGCTAAGTGATACAAACCTCTTCTATAAAGAAGCCCACATATATTTTCTGTCTTAAGAAAACATGACTGACATTGACAGTGGAAATGCACATCGTTCCAACAAACTCCACAGTCAAATCACTAGCTCCAGGGAAGACCTTTCACTTCCACAAGAACTGAAAGGCTGTGATCGTCTTTTAGGAACTGTCTGCAGCTTTACTTTAAAGAACTAAACGGTAAAGAACTAAGTGGTTATGTGCATATGTGTGCAATTAAGAGGTAATCTTTATTTCTATTTTAGAGAATATGACGCGATTCATCAGAGTTTTAACAATAAGTAAAACTTGTTAAAGCCACACAATGGTATCATTCAAGATACATTCAGTGACTGCATTTAGGTATTAAAGGCCACAGTCCACACACTAGGGGCTTTGGTATGGTTAAGGCATTCTCTGATCAAAAAATGCAGTTACCCTGACAACAAGTAACTGCAGGGATTCTGCATTCTAATTTGACATATTAGACTATGGATTTAAAGTTTAGCCAGCAGCTGCTAGTTGGTTCTGGTATGAGCAGATGTTGGTTGGATCAAATATTCTTTGCCACATGTGGGACCAAATGGAGCTTCCTTACAGACTAATATTTAAACCTCAGAATGTTAATATTGAATCAAAGTCTTACTTTTTAGTCAATGAATGCTGTTTTCCATAGACCTAAAAGTCATGTCTTGAGGCTACACCAGCAAAAGTGCTTATACACATTTATTTTTTAAATATACTATCTTCCTCAGGGAAAAGAATCATAACAGGAAAAATATCTGCAGTGGATAAGTTACTTAACCTCTTTGGGTTTCGTTTTCCTATTTGCAAAATGAGGACAGTAATGCTGCCTACTTTGTAAGCTGTTCATGAGGACTGACAATCCACAAAACGGACAATGCTGGCTCTCATCCTCTAATTTCATCTTGGTGCTTAAACACAGAAACAGAGAGGTTGTCTTTGGTCATCCTCACCACTTGGCCACTTCCCCCTACATAAAATCCATCTACTTTGTACCTTCTCCAAATTATTCTTTCCATGTGCCACAGATATTTGCCCAAATCATCACTGCTGTCTCTTTTCTTCTTATCCTGTACTGTCTCTGCCAAGTAATTGGACATGAATGTTCATTTACCAGCTTTGGGGGTTCTTTGTTATTTGTGTGCATCTCTTCGCAACATCTCGACTATGAGGTCTTTGGGGCAGAAGGCTATGTTTTCTATTGCCTTAGGCCTAACAAAAGACATAGCATTGAGCACTGTTCAAAGCAGACACTCACTAGACACTCATTGATTCCTCTTCACAATTTACAGGTGACTAAGATATATAGCGAGATACATATTGAGGCTGGGGACAGTGGCTCACATGTGTAATCCTAGTGCTTTAAGAGGCCAAGGCATGAGGATCACCTAAGCCAGGAATCCAAGACCAGCCTGAGCAGCAGAGTGAAATCCTGTCTCACAAACTATGTATATAAATAATTCTTATATATATGCACATATATGCATATATATGCACTATACGCATATATATTATACATAGTGTGTAGATGGAGTACACGTCTGATTTCTGAAACACACCATAAACCAAAGGGTCTCTCCTATATTTTCAAGATTTCCTCAGGCTAAGCTAGGTTAAAGGCTAAGAAGCTATGGTTGCATTTGCACACTTGCTAACAGTTATTCACATGGTCTTGTCTTTACTTACGTTTTACAATTCCACCCAGAGCAATTCAGTGAGATTTCAGTATGAAGAGAGCTCTCTTTATTGGTAATGGAATGCACTTTAAAGTCAGTGAGGTGGCCTTCAGTATATAGTTTCAAAAATGGGTCCATTACATTATAAACATTAATGCACAATGCTAACTTCAATGTATACATTTCACTAGAACATAAGTCTATTCCCTTTCATAGAAGAAATTATCCTTTATATTTGACTTCATTCAGATGTTATGATGAAAGTCAGCTGTGGCTCCAGGAGACAGCTGCTGTTTTTGATTCTCCACTTTTGTCAAGAAACAGACAATCTCCAGACCACAAACTGCTGAGCTTTTCACATGCAGACAGCTAACACCGGGCAAATCAATAGTAGACATTCTATGTGTAGTCACTCTTTATGATAGTTGTTGAACAAAATAGCTTATTACTATAAAATATGCATTAATATGGAGGACATGCATTACGATAAAATATGCATTAATATGGAGGGCATTTTACCAGGCACTATAAAATATAACTTAAATACAGTCTCCTGGGAAATTAATAATAAATTGTAATAATTTAATACTTTTCAACAGGGGGTTTGTATCAGGGTCACTTGGGGAACTTTTCCAAATAACAGCAACAACCACTACCATCACAAAGGACTGGATTCCATCTCTCAAGATTCTGATTCAGATAATTCTAACATGCACCCCAGTTTATGAACCAAGAAAAATACAACAATGACTCAGTGAAGCAAGGCTCAACTATAATATTTTTGATTTGCAAGTATAATACTTTTTCTTTCTAAAATATTTAATTCATGTATGATCTGAAATACATTTCTGTTAAATGTCTCCCAAGAGAGTCTTGATATTTTAAAGAATACAGCTGTGCAGCCTTTTATGACTTGACTGAAGTTGTGAAAAACTATACTCTGATGTATGAGTTTTTAAAACTTGAATACAAAGTATCTCATTTATTAGAAGTGAATTTCCTGGATTGCCTGAGCCCTCTGGTTCGAGATCAGTCCCGGCAGTTTGGCAAGACCTTGTCTCTACAATAAAATAAAAAATTAGCCGGATGCGACAGTGCACTCCTGTTGTTCCAGCTACTTGGAAGGCTGAGGCGGAAGAATCACCAGAGCCTAGCAGGTCGATGCTGGGGTAGCCGTGAGTGTGCCACTGCACTACAGCCTGGGCGACAAGAGTAAGACCCCAACTCAAAAATAAATAAATAAATAAAAGAAGTGAATTTCCATGTATTCTTTCTTTAGTAATCAGTAATTTCTGTGAATTACTAAAAGTTCCCTTCATAAAAACTACACAACATATTATTTTGCATCAATAGGGTACCAAATGTCAGCCTGTTTTGTTAAGTAGACCATTTCTACATTGAAAATAGACATAAAAATAAAACTGGCATGCTATATCCCACGGTAACATACAAAAATTATCTGCATTCCTTTTATAATTTTTAAGACAATCTTTTATTATAACTTATTTGATAAATATATACATACTTATAAATTTATTTTATCAACTCACCGCTTTGTCAATTCTAATATTTAATGAAAGACGCCATAGAATTTTAAGGGTTAAAGATCACTTAGGAAAACCTCTCAGTTTTACAAGTTTATAGTCTTTGGGTTGTGTTATTGACATGGGTTCAATCTCTTGAGAGGAGCTGTAGTGTAGTCACATTCATTTTCAGCTGACCAGTGGTTAAGGTAAGATTAAAATCCAGACTCTCGGTCTGATTCTTAGGCCTCTCTGAGCCGTCTCTTCTTGTCGTAGAGTACTTTGCTCTAGGCATTTTGTCATAAATTTAATGGCAAAGGAAAATGTTAGTATTTCCTCTCACAAGTCAGTTTATAGACCATGATAGTGGGAATAAAACAGTCCACTACCATTCTTTTCACGCTACTCTGAGAAGATTTTTAACTCAGCTTAAACAGAAGACTTTGGCTTGCTTCCAACGATCCTTATGCTATCAGCATGTCCAATAAGATTAGCAGACTCATTAACTTCTTTCCACTGAAGTTATTTCAAATCCTTTCCCCCTAATATCTTCTCCAAGATTTAACATTTTGCTCCTTTCTGTTGTCATACGCATAAGCTTTAGCCTAATCATCTTAACTCTAATCTTATTTAAATAACTTCCTAAATTACAAATGAAACTTCTTATGTGTCATCCATCATTAATGAGACTTTGTCAACCCCTAGGGTAAAAACAAAAACAAAACAAAACCAAAAAATGCCATCTGACTGGGTCTTAGTCACTTCCCAGGACCTTTAAACAAAATGTCTCTGGAGATTCTGGTGGGGCCTGGTCACATAGCCCTGGATCTATATTCTGTAGGACTTAAAAGTAGCCTGGCACAAATATGGTATTGTTCACTTCAACATTTGTTAAAGAGAGTAGATCTCACGTTAAGTGTTCTTACCATAACAGGAAAACAAAGGGCCATAAGGAAACTTTGGTAGGTGATGAATATGTCTATTACTTTGATTGTGGTGACGGCATTACAAGTGTTTGCATATATCCAAACTCATCAGATTATATACATTACACGTGAGCAGTTCTTTTTATATCCATGATACCTCAATAAAGCTGTCAAAAAAATAAAAGGTAGTCCAAGCTCTGAGACGTTTTCTCAAAGGACTTGTGGTGATATAAACTTTTAGACATCTGCCACGCGGATTATTTTTCACTGTGACACATGTATCTTGAAAAAAGTCATAAGGCCTGGGCTAGCGAAATTTTATACAGAAAGGTTCACTAGTATTGCTAGGGAGACCTGTGTTCAAACCTTAGCTCTTCTTCACCTAATTTGTGTCAAGTTGAGCAAGCTATTTTAGCTTGCCATGCTCCACCCAGTGTGTTCACCTGGAAAGTGGTGGTAATGCAATTTACCTTATAGGAGACTGTGAAAATCGAACGAGATAGTGAATTAAAGCAGGAAAAAAATAATACATACTTCCCTGAGTGTAAGTAAAAGTCAAACAATGTTATCATACCTCTTAATCTTATTGTACCATCAACATATAGAACACAACAAAAATATCTTAATACCTGTTCAAAAAAAGTACTGCTAATTAAAGCATTTACTAATTTTTATAATAAATAATTACAAAAATGTGCTAGTGCTTTTCTGTTGTATCTTTCGTACTACTTGAAAGAGATATGAGATTGAAGTAGTGTTGGGTGATAGAAGAAAAACTAAAAAAAAATTTGTTTAATGTACGTTGAAATGGCATTATTTAAGGTCATAGAACAGAAGGTTAATAAGTGACCTAAGAATGTGAAAGAATATTTCCCAGAGGATTGTCACCAGTTGGTTTTTATCCTTACTTAGCCAAGAACAGGAGGAAATTAGCTTAAATTTCATTTGGGTTAGAGGAATGGAAACAAGCTATGAAATCTAATTCCCAGGGAATCTTTTCTTCAGAATAAAATAAAGATTTATTGCCTATCATCATTTCAATGTAGCCCTGACTCTAAGTATGAGAAAACACTAGATGAAGTTTTAGTCATCCATCTCTATAAGTCCCTTCAGGGGAAGGAAACAGCAATTACGAGTCTACTATACAACAGGTGTTCTCACTTGTATTCATTTAGTCTTGACTGAAAATTATTTTTCCGGCTTTGCAACTAAAGATGCAGTCTCTGAGAGTTTAGATTGCCCAATGTTATTGAGTGAATGAGAAACAGAGTTAAAATATCATCACTACCTATCTCTAGACCCATCCTGTACCAGTCCATCGCAGGAAAGCCTTAGTCACCCTGGCACTCTTAATTTTTATCTTCATTTTAAAATGACATCATCTCCATGATGTAAGAGGTACTTGAAAACCAAAACAAATTGGAAATATAGCCAGTACTTATTGGGCTATCTAACACATGCCAAACATGCAAATACACTACAGATATTATCTCATTTGATGACAGTTAACATTTGAGGCAAATTCTATTATTAGCCCTTTGTACAGATGGCAACCTAAGACTCAAGGAAGTTAGACAGCTTGTCCTGAATCCCACACTGATCGGTTGTGGTGCCAAGATTTGAACCATGTGGTCCTAGCCCGTAGACAATGCCAGAGCTACTAGATAATATGGGTACTGTAAAGATTTGTGGTTTCACACTTTGATTTGATGTGAATGCTTTACATTTTCATTTATATAAGCAGTTGTTCCAGAATCTTAACAGTCTTTAAATAATATCAATAACAAGTTTAGTTAAGTACATGGGAATTTTAAGATTAAAAAGTGAGTGGTTTATAGCAATAAGAAAGTCTAATGAGCCTCTTTTTAAAAAACCGAGTATTTTTCTATCAACAGACCAAGCAGCCACAGATGTCTCTAGACGCTCTGGATTCTAGTAGGGGTTTGGGAAAATTTGAAATTCCCTCAAAAGGATTAGGACACCTCAAAACTTATGCTAAGAGAGTCTGTGCCCAAGGCGGTAAAGAAAGAGACCTTTGAACTTCAAGGGAGGTCACGGGTCCTAAGCATGTTCACTGCGGTATGCCCTGGGCAAGCATGCCAGCAACTCAGACCTTGAGGCCTCCAACCCCCAGTACAGACTTCACTTTTTGTTTTCATCAAGTCATAGGTATTTAGAAGCAGAAAGAGCCAATTGAGATCATCTGGTTCAATCCCTTTAGCTTACAGACAAGGAATTTGAGGAGCAGACGAGGTTAAGTACTTTCTCTAGGGTCAGAAAGCTAATTAGTGACAGCAATAAATCACTTCCATGAAAAGACATGCTTTTAAAGCAAATTTAATTACCTTGTACTCTCAAATGACTTTTAAGAACACCCATGTAGCTAGACAATCGCCAATGTTTCTGTGAAGTAGACGTGGCCCAAGAGAATCTAAAATGTGCTTCACAACATTGAACGTGCTAAGTCAGCAATCTTTAAAATGGACTAATTTGAGTCAATTCAGTACTGTTAGAGGCAACTCTTTTTCTACCCAGTGCTATAGTATCAGTCACAGTAAATGTCCAAGTATTTTCATCTCTTCTCTAATTAAACATATATAAAACTTAAGATATGCTTGGACATAGGGATATAATTTTTTGGCATCTGTAAACACCGTAGCACAAATTCCCAAAGAAAGGTATTCTTTTGATTTTACAACAGAACTTTTTCGAGAATGTAAAAAATCATCCATTTTGTCAACTGATGACAAAACCCACAGGTATAATGGTAAACCATTGGTACTACAAATTGAATAACCAAGAATCATGCTGAAATGTATTTAAAAGGAGTGGTAAGTATTTTCACATGAGGTATATTGTGAAAGTTAATTTGCTTCAACATGGTAAGTAGATCTATGTAAAGATGGAACCATTTGCCTTTAGAAAATATGGTTACATTAGTAAAGAATAAAAGGGAGACATCAGTGAGGAAAAAGAAATTATACAGAATTGGAATTTGTATGGGTGAAAACACAAAGAACCATTCTGTTAACAGTCACTAGCCAACATCTACTAGTCTCCCATGTGATACAGTGAAACAGAAGATGAACCAATGAAAAAAGAGTAAGAACTCAAGTAGGGAGTCTGTGGAGATGAATCCTGATAACAAACCAAAATGCTATTTCTTTCAGGGATAAAAGTTGCATCAATTAAAGTATATTTTAAAATATCATTTCAGGAAAAAAAGGGAAAGAGACATAGTGTCAAAGAAGAGCTAATTCTAATAGCTGTAAAACCATGAAGTTTGACACAACATGCTCAGATTCCCACAGTTTACTAAATTTATCCCTGAAGGCTGACATATTTTCAGAAAACAGAAATCTTCTATCACACTTAACACTCCAGAAATGTGTTTATGATACAGTTCTCTTCTTGATGGCATTTTTTTCTTTCTTAAAAAGGAAGGAACACAATAGGGAAACCAGGCACCAATGTCCATTTAACATGGTCTATTAAGCCAAATGTTCATGTTATGTGCCTGGTATAGGAAAATCCACTTTCGAGTCACTATTTCACGGTTCTACAGTGCTCTGGCTCCAAGGACATTCATTCTATGGCTATTCAGTGTCAATAATTCTTAGACTTTCATGTCCTAGGAAACATCCCCAAATCGAATCGTTGAGATTTATGAGTGCCACCGAAAGAAGAGAATAGCAGCAAGGAAAATTCATGAAAAAAAAGATGCTCTGTTAAGTAACAAGCGATAAAGTAAAGCTTTATAGCGATATGAAGAGAATGATGAGAGTGTTCTCAGATTTCTCTAACCCCACATTTCTCCAAAGCAGAAAGTTTTCAAGGTGACTTCCTAAAACGAAACGATTGACAATCTGGATTTTATCTGGAACTTTGTCTGGAAAGGGTTGACTTGTTTGGGATCCCTCAGCAGCCCAGAAACCTAACAAGATGATCAATAGCTTAGCAATATTATATTGCTAGTGATCTACAAAAATTTTATTTACTTTGCTTACTTTGGTTAACTGACATTATGTGACAGGCACTGTTCTAAATACATTATGAATACTAAACTCATTTGATTCCCTTGATAGTCATAACAGCCTTTATGACATATTATGTTACGCTATGATATGTTATTATCACCAATTTCCAGGTGAGGAAACTAAGGCACAAAGAGGTAAATAATGTGCCTGAGGTCACATAACTGGTAAGAGGAATCCTCTCCTAAAGCTCAGCAATGGTCAGCCTTTTAGCATGATGCTCTATTCATTCTTTTCTGGGCCTCCTCACTAAATAGTAATTTTCATTGAAGTCATTAGAGGCTGGGCTCGGTGGCTCAGTCTGCAATCCCAGCACTTTGGGAGAACGAAGCGAGTGGATTGACTGAGCCCACAGGTTCGAGTCCAGCCCGGGCAACTTGGTGAGGCCCTGTTGCTACAATAAATCAAAAATTAGCCAGGCGTGGTAGCACACACCTGTAGTTCCGGCTACTTGGAAGGCTGAGGTGGAAGGATCGCCGGAGCCCAGCAGGTCGAGGCTGCGATGGCCGTGATCAAACCACTGCACTCCAGCCTCAGTGACAGAGTGAGACTACGTTTCACAAAAAAAGAAAAAAAAAAGAAGTCTTTAGAGAACAACATTGAAAATATAAATAGCCTGATAATAATAATTGGGTTTATTAATAATTTTCTAAGGATGAGATACTGTGCTGAGTGCTAAAAATAAACAAATAAATAAAAGCAAAACTCCTGTTGAGTCCTTACTCTAAACAATCTCAGAAGGAACACACCATTTCCATTTCCATGAGAAGATCGAGCTGTGGGTGGGCAATCACTTTCCCATAGTTTAAGGACTACTAAATGGAAAGAAAAATTCAAAACTGGAATTGAAATTCATCCAATCGCAGAAACCCCTCCTGACCACACTTCCAATCACAGAAAGAAGAAATTCAAACCTGGATTGAAATTCATCCAATCGCAGAAACCCCTCCCGACCACATATCCAATCGCAGAAACCCCTCCCTTTTTCCCACAGCATGAGGTTTAGTTTCCCTTTTAAAAAGCTAGCCCTTTAAAGAGAGGACTAAGGAAGAATGATTTTGGGTGGCTGTTTTTTTGTTTTCCTCTTTTCTTTAACATAGTAGGCCATTAACAGGTATTTATCGAATGGAATAAGACACACCACATTTAAACAGATGAATTAGGAGTAGTTGGTTTATGAGGAGAAATCCTTGATAATAAAAGCCCCTCAAACAAAGCAGTGTGTTAAACCAATTATAACCCCAGTTTCTACCAGATATCCAAGCATGACTTACTAGTCTTGACAATGACATTACTATTGACTAAGGAGTGTGGTAGAATTGTCTCTTAAAATTTTTACATTTAGAGTAAAGTTACATCTATGGTAAAGCTTAAAGAAAGTTATACTGAATTATGGAGAGATGGGCTGGAGAATGGGTCTCTAGTGTTTGACACAGAGATAATCTCAGATGAGAAGTGTGGTTTGTTTGTTTGTTTTTTTTTTAGTTGAAGTTTCACTCTGTTGCCCAGGCTGGAGTGGTGCAGTGGCACGCTCACGGCCACCCTAGTGTCGACCTGCTGGGCTCAGGTGATTCTTTCACCTCAGCCTTCCAAGTAGCGGTACTACAGGTGTGTGCTACCATGCCTGGCTAATTTTTTTATTTTTACTGTAGAGATGAGGTCCCAAGTTGCCCAGGCCGTTCTCGGGTCCGTGGGCTCAGGCAATCCTCTCACCTCAGCCTCCCAAAGTGCTGGGATTACAGGCTAGCCACCATGCCTGGTCAAGTTTTAATATCAGTCACCAAAAATATTCTTTTTCTACAATTTCCATATCCACCTGCAAGTGTGACATGCTGTCATCTAACAAAACACACATTTTCAAGTCACAATTTTAGGCATTTTTTTAAAGAATCAAAATACAAATTAATAAATTGGAATCACATGTGAACAGGAACAACCAATAATTTTATTATGATCCCAATTTTTTTACAGATGAAATCGTTCAAGTATATTTTATATGTCTAATAATTTCAGACACTATTTACCTTATCTCATAATTTTAGAAGCAAATAATTTTTACATGATTAAAATTTAATTTAAAATGCAATTAATTTTTTTAATTTCGTCATTCTCATGAAACTACTGATACATTTTATTTTCTTAGCCTTATAGTGATTATAACTATAAAATGTATACAGTAGTCCTCCCTTATCCAAGGGGTTACATTCCAAAACCTCTAGTGGAGTGGATGCTTGAAACTGCAAACCCTGTATATACTTTGTTTCTTTTTACACATGCATACCTATGATAAAGTTTAATGTAGAAATTAGACTTAGTAAGAGATTAATAATAATAACTAACGATAACCTAAAACAATTATTACAATGACTGTAATTAAAGTTAGGTGAATGTGGTCTCTCAAAATATCTTATTGTGCTGTACTCACCCTTCTTGGGTTAATGTTCAATGATACATCGTCCACGTCAAGAGATGGAGTGACATGAATAACATAGGCATTGCAATGAAACGTTAGGCTACTATTGGCCTGTATTCCAGTCTGTGCAACCATCCCTTGCTTGCGAATGGCTCAGTGTCAGTTGCTTCAGGGAATCCCTTGCCAAAGTCTTTGTACAGGCTCAGCCCTTTCTGGTGCAGCACGTTGTTGTGAGTTAAAACATGTTTCTGCTCATGTCTTCCACCCACAATTTTAATGTCTTTCCCATCGTAACTAAGCACTTATCACACACTGTGACCATAACTTTTGCAATTTTGAGGTGTGACAGCAAGGCTAGCACATACTTCTTTTTCCTTCTTCACAATTTCATGGATAAAAAGATTTGTTCTTACTGTAGCTCTTAGCAGCCTCAGCATACAATGTTTTTAAGTTGAGAACTTCGTCCTTTTCACTTAAAAAAAAGCATTTGATGGTTTACCTTTGGCAATCCAAATGGCCAGCATCACCGTCTTTGTGCTTTGGGGCACAAATTAAATGAAGAGTTCATACAATGAAACTGATTTCTCACAATACTATTGTAATGAGTATTCTTAAAACTCACTGCAAATGACATACCACATAATACAATAGGAAAGCAATGTTCTCTTTTCTGTGAAAGTATTTTTGTTTGTATTAGAGAAAAACTGAAGCTTTTGATACAGTAAATTGTGAAACATAAAATAAGGATAAGGATAAGCTCTTAACTGATGGCTTTTCCAAAATAATTTTCTTAAATTATTAGAAATCGTCTCTACTATGAAAAAGAGAATGGAAGTTAGATAGTTTCTTAAGGTAAGTCCTAGACCTATTAATTCTACTTCATTAAAATTTTATTAAAATCTGGCACAAGGTGCAAGTTAAAACTGCTTTTGAAAGGTTGCCTTAAGCCAGGCATGGTGGCTCACACCTGTAATTCCAGCATTTTGGGAAGCCGATGAGAGAGGATTGTTTGAGTCCAGGAATTCAAGGCCAGCCTGGGCAGCATAGCAAGACCTCATCTCTAAAAAAAATAAAATAAAATAGCAGGCCATGGTGGCACGTGCCTGTAGTTCCAGCTGCTAGGGAGACTGAGATGAAAGAATCAACTGATAGCCAGGCATGGTGGCTCATGCCTGTAATCCCAGCACTTTGGGAGGTGGAGGCAAGAGGATTGCCTGAGCCCATGGGTTCGAAACCAGCCTGGGCAACGCAACTTGGTGAGATCTCATCTCTACAATAAATAAAAAACTTAGCTGGGAATGATGGCACATGCTTGTGGTTCCAGCTACTTGGAAAGCCAAGACAGAAGGATCACCTGAGCCCAGGAAGTTGTAGCTGTGGTGAGCTGTGATCATGCCACTGCACTCCAGCCTGGGTGACAGAGTGAGATCCTGACTCAAAAAACAAAAACAACAACAAAAAGACTGCTTTAAAACCACTTAAATGACCTAAATATTTTAAAATTATTTTTACAGTAGAACTTTCTTTTTTTTTTTGTATCCTATTTGAGTTTATTTACAAGAAAAATGTTTCACAATATTTAATGAATTTTAAGATATTTTACAGTTTAACAAGATCGGGAAAATGTCCTGTAGGCAGTAATCTTGTGTAATAACAGAATTTTAAATTCTAGCCACCACACCTCTGTCCCTGCAACAACAAAAATCTGCATGAACACTTCTCTGACATGCTGTCTCCCCCTCAAATCCCCTCTTGCCCAAGATAAAGAACTTATACTGTCTGATAGACCTCCAAGCATTGCAAAAATGCTCCCAAGCTCTTCATGTCAGTAAGCTCCCTCTTGATGCAAATGTCTAGTGAAGACAGTAATGTGCTCCCCAAAGTACTTCATTCTAAGCCCACTTATTTGAGTATTATTATGTTTATTAAAGGAAAGTCAGCTAAGAATATTAAGGGAATTACCAAGCACATATCCTATATAGTGGGTTGGAACATATCCTGACCTAGTTTAAATGTAGAAAATTATTATTTCATTCAACTCAATTATTAGCACTAATAATGATGAAAACAAAACTGTATTAATGGTAAGGAATGCATATCCTATCAATTAATGTTTGCTAAAAAAATAAATAAAGGATCTATTTTATGAAAAATGTATTTTCATTTCTGAGTCTACAGTCTGACTTTTGCCTCTTAAGTCAGGTTCTGATTAACTTTACTGCAACTGACACACAGCAATATACGACACAGAGTATGTGTAAATATAACAGTCTCTTTTCTAAAAAGACTTGTCATTGGCATAAAGGAAGGACTTATGTACTTTATTAAGTATCTAGGACTAGAATTGGCATCCCTCTTTCACATTCACAAAGTAGAAATGCAGTAAATGCAGTCACTGTTGGTAAGTCTCCTATTTGCAAAAATATCCTACAAATATTTGGGACTCCGTACTAACTCAGTAACATTCCTCTAAACTGCCCCTTTAGCCTATGTAGTTATGAATCATTCTGTAAACAAAAGGCAGATCTGTGCAATTGGACAAATACTCTTGAAATTAACAAATTTAAGTCAGTTTGTAGAATGTGCTCAGTGTTTCCATCTCTGCTAAAAGGCTTTGAGGTTGGTAGGGAAAGTGTCCATTTTTTACAGATGAGGAAACATAGGGTTACAGTTTTACCCCAGAGTGACTTACCTGAGAGTACACAGTTAATTAAAGGGTGGATCTGCTATTCAAACCCACGTATTTCCTTCCAGGTTCCAGAGTTTAGAAGTTTGTTCCTAGCTACACTGCTTTATAATGTAGTCTGGAGGCTGACAGAAAGGCAGTACTATCTGGTCTTCTGAATGTGTGTAGTATTCCATATGCACCATTTAATTCTAGCTTATTCTTTCTTGTGTCTTGGCCATGTCTCTCCCAGTCTCACTGTAAGTTCTTTGACAGCACAGATCACACCTTCAACCTCTGTGGAACTGCCAACAATGACCACCACAGAGCCAAGGCTTACAATTTTTTTTTTTAAAGAAACTGTTCATTTACTAACTACATGCAAACCTTTTGGAAGGCTCATCCCAACGGGGTGGAAAGGAATTGTATGCCACAGGTTAAGTGGGTTTATTTATTACCCAATTCTGTATTTTTAAAATTCTTTAGAAATTCACTAATTTTTATTTTTTAAAAAATGATCCTTATAACATTATTCAGTATTTTCAATAAAGCAGATATCGTCAAACATCATTGGTGGAAAATGTAATAACCTTTCTGGATACAATTTATCAATATGTAAATATAGTATTTTGAATTGCAATTTCTGAAATTCAAATTGTAGATATGCTGCGCAAAATAATAGCTAGCAGTGTTCAAATGCATATCGGTACTTTCTTACCTTTGGCAGGTATAACTAAGGGATGACCAAAATACTAGGTATAATCCAAGCTTTCAGATGTAAAACTGTATGGGTCAGTCAAGCCAATTCTTTCTTTCTCTAAATAACTTTTATGGAATGAAAAATCATTTCTACTTTTTTTTTTTTACTGTTTTTGTATTAAGGACATCCATTTCTTCCTTCACTGATCCAAATTAGTTTTAGCCTATGAGTGAATCACATACCTTTATCACATGATGCTTTTCTTGGAACACAGGAATCTTAAACATTTGGCACCAATATGTTGTATCTTTGTTTGGGATTGGAACCTGTCTTAATAAAAAGGGAAGGAAGACACAAAATCATATTCTCCTGACATGCTATGAAGTACAACAATGTAAGCAAAAACTCTCTTATACACTGTCAATAAGCCCACCCCTCTAACCATGAAACGTAAAAACACTTACGTCTTGATTTACCAGGTCAAAGGATGGCAAGTCTACAGACAGCACATTGGCCTTTTCAGGATTCAACAATCGCAGACTCTTGGTGCCCCGGTTGGAGTCGTGGTACTTGGGACCCGCTTCTTCCACATCTTCATGATGGTAGGCCCAGATCACTCTCACAGTGCTATCCTGGTGATCAGACATGGGCATGATTATGTCTCATGAGAACACTTTTCTCACGATGGAGTTGAGTTTTAAAAACTCTATTTTCAGCAAGATATAGAAGCAAACAAAGGAGAATAATGACATCTGAAGTTCTCAACATGGTCTCTAACATTAACTGTGTAAATTTGATTATTCAGGAAATTCAATAGATGAGTTACTTTTTGGAAGGAATCGTTTCTCTCTACACACAAGATTAAGCATTCCAAAACAGAATGAAGGACAATTGACTTAGTAATTAAGCTTTTATTGTTTTTATAAATATAAAACATTATTGTTTATTGTTTCAATAATAAAAACAATCATTGTCTTGTCAGAACTTTAAGCTAGCAACTACTACAGAACAAGCAAATATTCCTATGAAGTAGCAAGGTCTTTGGAAAGTTGAAACTTGTTTTAATACCATGGAAAATTTCAGGAAAAATAAATAAATACAATAAAAATGTAAATGACCTTAAGACTTTTCTTTTCACAATGAACTTTTTTCCTTAGGCACTAGCCTAGCCACATGTATGAATTTTCAGAAAGTGTTAACACAGAAGGATTTCTGATTCTGGGTTTGTTTATTATTCTAGAGTCAATATATAGTCATTTTATGAATCTTGGGAATTTCCAAGGGACTGGGGTGCCCCAACTAGAGAAAGTACTGTCAGATAAAACTATTTTCCATTGAGCAACCAGTTCAGAGTGCCCAAAGGGCTGTGAGCAGAGAAGGTTTGCAGTAAAGAACTGTTCAGTACTCCCACATATAAAGGTGCTTTTGCCAAGTCTTTGTCATAAGAACTTTGAAAATAACTAACAAAGCAAAAGCTATTTATTTTAAATGTTCTCTTTGCTATAGTCTTAATAAGTCAAATGACTATAATTATTATTCCAATTAAAGTATAATTGCACTGTATGTTACAGAAAAAGTGATCCATCTCTTTGTATGTGTTTTTTTCTTCCTTTGACTTGTAATGCTGAATGTTAATCAGAACTACTTCATATTTTTTACATTCCTATTTTTAAAGCTTTAATTTACCAAATAAAAAAGAAAATTGTATTGGTTTATGCAAAATAAAGTTGATCCAAGTAATTCATGGAAATTTCCAAAGTATCACACAAATGATATATTCTCTAAATATTTAATTTGCATGTGCATAAAGAGATTAATTTTTGCATGAAGTCTGAAAATAAGAATTCTTGTGTAATAAGCCAATAGGCAATTACAATCAGTGAACTATTCATCTTGATTTCAGAGGTTTACAAAGATGGATCAGTTACAAATCAGATGAGTTATATCTTAATATCCGATACACAATTCACTCTTGGGTAATACATTTCTTCAAGTTTTTATGTATTGTCTATTTTCAAACCTTACAAAGAAGAAACTAAAATGTGTTATAGATAAATCATAAAAGCTTTTAGGAGCTCTTCAAAATGTTAAATTCACCCCAAAATTGTCTTTATTGAAATTCATAGTCTTAGATTTGGGAGGGCTTCTAAAAAAGATTTCAAAAATATTCCCCAAAATGTAAGCTATTTCAACCTTTTTGGGAAACAGTATGGCGATTTCTCAAAGAACTAAAAATAGAACTTTCATACGACCCAGCAATCCCTCTTCTAGGAATATACCCAGAAGAACATAAATTGCTTTACCAAAAAGACATGTATGTTTATTGCAGCACTATTCACAACAGCAAAAACATGTAACCAACTCAGCAGCCCATCAAAAGTGGAAATATACATTTGATGGACTATTAAGAGCCATAAAGCCAAAATCATAGCTTTCACAATAACATGGATGCAGTTGGAGACCACCATAAGAGTGAAGTATCATAGAAACCATAAGAGTGAAGTATCATAGAAACAAAAAACTGAAGACCACATGTCTCATGACTCATAAGCGAGACTTGAACACTGGACACACAAACATGAGGCTGAGACTGGCAGATGCTGAACGCTGCTAGGGGAGAGAGCGGGGGTCAGGGAGGCCACTTGGCAACACACTGGGCACCTAGTCCACTATCAGGGGAAGAGAGGGCCAGCTAGAAGCCCAAACATCACCTGTGTGTAACTTATTTATGCAGTAAATCCTTGCTTGTACCTCACCTCTAAAATAAAATAAAATTTGGTGTATATATATATATATGTTCCAAAAAAGACTATATGACTTTGTTGTCAAAGATTATTCTAAATCTCTCTTTCTCTTATTCTGCAAATTATTTCACAAGTGTAAATATACACTTTATTCATGAACGCATTTACTCATTGATTCCTTACCGTTATACTCTTGTCATTTATGTCACAAGTATGCAGTTCTCTGGTAAATTCGATTATTGTGTGTGTACTGTTTTCCATGGCATATTCTAGGTGGTAATCTTGCTTGACATCTTTTTTCAACTCTCTATTTACATTTGTAAAATAGTCCTGTGGAAAACATGGAAAAGAAAAATCAGAAGTCTTAAATACAAACTGAAAATAATTTATATGACCTTTAAAAACTGATTCTGGGTTCACTTATAACAGAATCCTGTGTCTAGAGTCACTATAAACCCTGGGGGTTTCCAAGTGGCTGTAGTATTCCAACAGGGAATCAGGTTCCTAGGAAACTGATCTGTCCTTGAACTTCTGGGCTTTCAGAAAAAGTCAGTGTAGATTGATTATATCATTGATGCATTGAAAAGAGCATCAAGAGATGGAATGAATGAATATTTGAGATCATCGATTACTTTTCCTTCAATGTATGAATTCAAAGAGGGACTTCGGCACTGTGAAATGTCTTACACCAATGTGAAATAACTAGTTAGCAGCAAGGACGTCACTCTTTCCACTCTTACACCTGGTGGAGCCACCCTTCACCATTCATCAAAGCAAAGAGATCTATGGGGGTTTATAGGTTATTTCAGGATGAGTTTTGATGGCACACTCTTATTAGAATTAAATGCAATGGAAAAGATGCAAAGATATAAAACTAGTTGAGCTATAAGACATTGAAAAACTAGGGAAGCGGTGTTTTTGTAAACTAGTTGTAATTTTTGTACTAAACTTGTTGAGTGGTATACATATCACTTCTGGTAGATAACAAGTGCACTGGAGAGTCCCTGGGATTTGGAATCCAGTGACTGGAATCTGACCCTCAGCTGTACTCTGAAGCAACCTTAAAGAACTGCTGAAGTCAAACTCTGAGAACTTGAGTTTTGTAAAATAGGGATAGAATATACCTATGTTATAGATTTGGAACAGAAAATAAATGAGATAGTATTTGATAGACAGTGGGTCATCGCCTACCATGGCGAGTGTCATTCAATGCTTCTTTCTTTCTTTTTTTTTGTACTATAGTTTGGTTTTAACCTCAGGGTATTTTTCCTACATCCTTTACCATTCACCTACTATGCCAAGAGTTATCCAGGTCATGATGTTAATTTTTGTCACTTCTAAAGGACACAGAATTTGCCTTAATTAGTGCCTTGTTGATTTTTTTAGTACTTAATGATATTTTATTTTTAAAAATCATAGAGTTGATTTAGGATACACATGTGGAAACATAATTATAATTCCTTTGACTAACATTAAAATTGTATTTGAAAAATTGATTGCTATCTTTGACCGAGACAATATAACATACAAGATAAAACCTTAAATTGTCTATAAAAGTCACATTCACATGGATGGCTTTTGGCATTTTTATCCCTACTACCTTTGTAAGGTAATTATCAAATGTGCATACATTTGGGACCCAGAATACCAAATTTAGACATTCTTTAATATGTTAAAACCCAAATTTATTGAAAATGCACACAGTCTAACTAACCTTTCTTCACCTCAGAAACAATAACTACAATTTATGCATATATTCCAAGCACCAACCTCTCTTTAAGCCTGTTACATGTATTAATGAATCTAATATTCACATCAAATTTATGAGATAAAATTGTTTTTCCATTTTATAGATGATGACACTGAAGCACAAAGAGGTTAAGCAACTTGTCCAGGATTATACAGCTCATGAATTGTTGGGATAGGTTTCAAACCCTGGCACTCTCACCCCAGAGGGTCGAGTCTTCTATGCTGTTCTACACTCTAGTGGTCACTGCTGGAATACAATGGGTCCCGTTTACTTTTGCTTATTTTTTCTGTCTACAGAAACTAGCCACATCAGTTTTTCTCACAAAATGTTCCTCTACTACTGCTAAAGTTGCGGTGTGTCAAAAAAATTTATTCTGAGAACCAGGTTGTAATTGCGAACGCAATTTATATAAAATACTGCTATAATACTGTAATTTTCTCATCTTTCATTACATAGATTTTCAATATGTAAACGAAATAACATCTGTGGACAAAGAGGGACTTAGATCAATTAACTGAGCTTTTTTTACTGAACTCATATTTCATTACACGATTCAAGCAATCACAGTTTTTGCAAACAAAAAGAATACAATACAAACTGTAATCAGTTCAAAGAATAATTATCCTAGTCTAGAAAATATGTTTCCAAAACCAAATATGTTTTTAAAACCATTAGTTCCACAAAACATCCAGCTGGCTTGCCAATTTTCCATTCATTTTATACCCAGTCAACAATACAAACTTCTTCTAGCTATTCCACCTTCTTCTGACTTTTCAGATAACTTAGCTATTAGACAATGGGAAAACATTCAGCTCATATTCAAGATCACTAGCGCTCATCTGCCTTGTGTAATCAGCCAAGGATTTAGAAATTTAGAAAATTTAGAAATTTAGAAAAGACAGCTGCCAATTATTTCAAAATTGGACTCCCAGAAAAAAATTTGATCATCTAAAAGAAGCAAACATCTTCTACCTTAGTGAGGGAAAATATAGTAGGATCTTATTTAAACTAAAAATAAAACAAGAACTAACCTAATCACCACTGCAGTTCCACTAAAATTTTTTTTCACACTTTCCAATTTTTAGGGTCTACTATAGAGGTAGATATTCAGATCTGAGCATCATATTTCTTAGTTAGCCAAATATTATTATGATTTACATGTTTACTTCACCTGGGCCTTCACTAATACTTAGAAATACATACATTAGTGTAGATCATTTATTTATTCATTTATTTATCTATTTATTTATTGAGTTGGTATCTGACTGTGTGGCCCAGGCTGGAGTGCAGTGGCATGCTCATGTCTACCATATCCTCGACCTCGTGTGCTCAGGCAGTCCTTCTGCCTCAACCTTCCAAATAGCTGGGACTACAGACTATAGGTGTGTGCCACCTTACCCAGCTAATTTTTTGATTTATTGTAGAGTGAGGTCTCGCCAAGTTGCCCAGGCTGGTCTCAAACCCCTGGGCTCAGGCAATCCTCTTGCCTCAGTCTCCCAAAGTACCAGGATGATAGGCATGAGCTACTACACCCGGCCTCTCTTTTTTTTTTTTTTTTTAGGAGACCTCCTAAAACAAATATTCGAAGCCTTTTCTATACAATATGACATTTTTTTACCCTCAGTTTATGAACTCATGTCTCGCCTTGTCAAGGGAATTTCAGTTTTGATGCATGAGAGCTCCCATCTCCCTTCTTTCTATCCCAAAATATACCCACTTTATGGAATTTTTTAAAAATGCTGATTGTGAAGGAAAGCAGAAAAAGAGAAATAAAACAAAGAACAGGTGAGATAAATAGAAAATAGACGTAAATAAAATGAAGGAGAAATGTCACAATAGATTCTACAAACAATGAAAAGTTAATAATATGCACATCATGATCCCAAAAAATTGGATAATTTAAATGAGAGACAAAGTTCTTAAAAGATACAAACAAGCAAAACTCATTGACAGAAATACTCAGAAGAGCTCTATAATCTAATCACAAATAAAGAATCTTTTTACAAAGAAAATTCTAGTCCAAGATGCTTTCACTAGGAATTTAAGGAAAAGGTAGTACCCAATCTTTCACAAACTCTTCTGGAAAATAACAGGGGACAAAGGGCATTCTTATATATATATATATATATATATATATATATATATGTATATATGTATTTATTTGATGTATGTATGTAAATATATATGTATATATTTGATGTCAGCATTACCCTGATCCCAAAATTAAAGACATTACAAAAGAAAAAATTGCAGACCAATATCTCAAATGAACCTAGATACAGATTGTCTTAAAAATAGAAATAGAATTATTTCTTAGCAAATATAACCCAGCAACATTTTTTAAAAGGATAATATATCATGACCTTGAAGTTAATCAGATGTCTAAAAAAAGAAAAAATATGATAAAACCAATAAATGCAGAAAAACCATTTGAAAACATTTATTTATAAAAATCTCTTAGTAAACTAGCCACAGAAGGATACTTCCTCAACCTTATAAAGGGTTCCTATAGAAAACATGCAGCTGATTGGGCACGGTGGCTCAGCATGAAAGTCCAGCACTTTGGGAGGCTGAGGCAAGAGGATTGCTTGAGCCCAGGGGTTCAAGATCAGCCTGGGCAACTTGGTGAGACCTCTTCTCTACAATAAACCACAAAAATTAGCCAGGTATGATGGCATGCGTCTGTAGTTCCAACTACTTGGAAGGCTGAGGCGGAAGGATCGCCGGAGCCCAGCAGGTCGAGGCTGCGGTGGCCGAGAGCAGCCACTGCACTCCAGTCTGGGTGACAGAGTGAGACTCCAACTCAAACAAACAAACAAACATGCAGCTAAGATATTTAATGATGAGAGACTGGAATACTTCCCCCCCCCCAAGTTTAGGAACAAATAAGTCCTAGGAACAAGACAAGGATATCCATACTCCCCACTTCCAAAAGTCCCCACAAGTGATTGTCTTCCTGTGACAGTTTGTCTCTGTTCTTCTCTGGCTCTAGTTTCACCTTCCGTTTTGTAACTAAATTCTGTCTTTGACTTTATACTCTTCAGTCTTCATATTTCCTCTTTTGGGAATCTCACCTATTCCAACAGATACAAATAATCATCTTTATTCAGTATCACATATTGAAAAGTCTATTTCACTTAGGAGTCTAATGTCATTTCACATACAATAACTCCAAACTTGTATTCACTTTCCACCTGGAAGACTAAATCTTCCTGATTTGCTGCTCTAATGATACGGTCATTCTCCTAGGCATCCAAATTCAACTGCAGTCTTCTTTAACTTCTTCCCTATAACTCACAACCCCATAGATAGCTTTGGTTCTTTCTTTGGAAAATAACCTATCATTTAGGTTTATTTCATTCCAACTTCTCCTATCTCAGTTCAGACTTATCATTTATATGTTTCTGTCAAGGTCCCCCTTGAAAAATCACTTTCAGTGTGTCACTGGATTTTATTCAACAGTACAGAGTACAAAGTCCTATAATTTAGATTCCAGGTTCCCTAAATTTTAGCCTAACCTGGCTTTCCAGGGTACCTACTAATTTTACCACATACCTCTATTATCTATGTTTTACTCCCTTCAAATACTTGGCCTCTTTCCAGTTCTTTGCTTTTGTTCACATTATTCCTTGGGATCTCCCCTACTGTCTTCATTTGACTGAGATATCCTCTCTGCTAACTACACCTATTGAATCTCTTCCTTCCCGTCAAGACTCATGATTCTATTTCTCCTAAGAAGCTTTCTTTAATGCTTTCAACCGAAAGTGATCATTCTCTGAATTCTTATTCCCCTATTTACATTCCCATGTAGCCTGCAATAAATTCTAGGCATTGCATTATGTTCTCCACCATGTGGCAATTGCCTAGAAATAAATAGCTAATCTTCTTTTATTTAAATTTTTTTTACTTTTAATTTTTTTTCTTTTAAAGATGTAGGGCACAATTCAGGGTTAGTTATACAAATGTTCATTATTCAGGTACCTTTGTTTATAAGGTGTGTCCCCCTCAACCGCTAATCTTCTTAATCCAGTTATAAAATTTGTACTTTTAAAGTAGTTATTTACATTGTAAATAGAACCAAAAAAAGGGAAGATGATCGATTATTTTCCCATTTACTCTTAATTGTATTTACACATGGTTAAGACCTGGTGTTGAAAGTATTTAACCAGATGTTAGAATCAGTTTGGGTCTGCATAATCTGCCATGCAGATACATCTGGCACTGAAATCTGGGAACGCTGTTATGACCTTTTAGCCCCTACGTGGACATGAATCTTAGGAGACTGACATTAGTATTTAGAAAAAAGAGTTCTTACAAATATATGCAACATTTCTTGGAAATCCTTTTACAGAAGAAGGGAATTCTCTAACTATTTTAAATAAAGGAGAAAAAAAAACAGATCTGAGAGAGAGAAGTCCTGTTTCAGAAGGTTTTCTAATGATAATTTATAGCCTCAGGGCCTAACAGAATGACTTGCATGTTGAAGATGCTTTTAAATATGTGTATGTACTTTAAAAGGGAGCATCTGCCTTTCCTTTTTTTTGAGTTGGAGTCTCACTCTGTTGCCCAGGCTGGAGCACAGTGGCATGCTCATGGCCACCCCCGCATCACCCTGCTGGGCTCCGGCGATCCTTCTGACTCAGCCTTCCAAGTAGCCGGAACTACAGGTGCGCGCTATCATGCCTGGCTAATTTTTTATTTATTTATTGTAGAGACAAGGTCTCGCCAAGTTGCCGGGGCTGGTCTCGAACCTGCAGGTTCAGGAAATCCCCTGCCTCAGCCTCCCAAAGAGCTGGGATTACAGGTTGAGCCACTGAGCCCAGCCTGCCTTTCGTTTTGCTAAATCTAAATAAGAAGATAATTTTGAAAATAAAAGATAAACACTCATCATTCAATATTCACAGCTTTGTGTACAGTAATAGTTTTACTTGATGGGTCTAAAGTTTTCCCCAGTAGTACCTTATTTCTCCTTCTGTGTTAACCAAGCATATGGACTATAATCAAACACAGTCTTAATGGTATCAATATTACACAGTAAAAGTGGAATATTGGCAAATCTTAAAAACACAATTAAATGAGATAAAAGAAGATGGCAAAAAACAAAATCTGGGTTCCAAATTCTATGTCATTTAACTGTTCTGCTGGAAGAAAAGCAGGAAAGGAAGGCGAGAAAGAGGGAAGGAGAAATAGAAAGCAATCCACCCAAGAATGGCAAGCCCTGAAACTACCAGTCTTGAGATTTAGATTAGTTAACCCTTAAAAAGAATGATCGGTGTGTTTATAAGAGTTTCCTGGTAGTTTGGCAAAGGGGTAAATATTACTCAAGTGGATCATCACATGGATTGTTATTGTGTTACCATCACCCTATGTAAAAAAACTGGAGAATGAAATGAACACAGTAAAACATTGACCAATTAAGAATTGGAATACTGGTAAAGTCACCTAGAAGTTAATATTCACAAAATAATATTGGATAGTACTTATATTCAAAGAAATTTCCCAGATCATCTTTACTACATCTGATTTTCACCTTTAGAATTAGAACCAAATGATGTTCTCACCCCCACTTTGTCCCATCTAGTGAATGAAATTAAATGCAGATCTACTGCATAAACACAGTAAAAGTCACTCCTCAGCCTTCTCCCTATAGTGCTTGACATTCCAGAATGCTTAAAATAAAAACAGAGACATTATTAATCACAGAGTATTCCCATTGTCATGGCCTGATGTCACAGCCATTATAAAAATGTAATTACATAATATATGTATTAAGTAAATTGTATATATCATAAATATAACATAAAATACTGATAAAAGCAAGCTCCAATTAAGAGTCATTAAAAATAGACTTTATGGTGTTGGAAGGATTAGGGAGGATTAGGGGAATCATGAATCTGTAAAAATTTTGTAAGAATTTAAGAATAAAAAAATATGGTACATATACACGATGGAATATTACACAGTCATAAAGAAGGGCAAAATTATAAACTTTGCAGCAATTTAGATGGACTTAGAGGCTATAATACTGAGTTATCTATCACAGAAACAAAGTACTGAGTATTACATGTTCTCACTCATAAGCGGATCTTGAATAACTATCGTAATACTATAAGAAAGGGATTGGTAGTAGTGGGAAACTGCCAGGGGAGGGCGGGCATGGGATTGGTAGTGGGAAACTGCCAGGAGCGGAGGGTGCTCACCTCATCAACAAGGGCACCTGCATAAAGAACATTTGTATGCCTAACCCTGAATTGTACCCCACATATTTAAAGTAGAAAATTAAAAAGAAAGAATAAAAATATGTGGATGCTTTTAATAATGTGAATGCAAAAGCTGATACGCAGAAGTCATTCTTCTTTGTAATTTTTAAATTTTCATGATCTGCAAAGGGAAATGTGAAGCCATGTTATTGTGTTTATGTGGATCTCAGTCATATTCTAACTCAAATACTGTGTTAAGATTTGCTTCAATATGAATTGTCATTGAGGCATTAGTTTTGCTTGTTTTTATTATGAATTATTATATTTACCATTCTTTAGCTTGCTTATTTTTTTAGATTAAAAAAATTACTGGTTACCCTTGAAAATCTGAATAAATAATTAGACTCCAGTAATAAAACTAATCTTCAGTTGGGTCATAAGAATATTATACCTGAAACAGGTTCTCACTAGAGATTTTTTGAACACTTTTTGCTTTGAAAAAAATTGTGAAACATATAATTGATGTTTCAAAATGCTGTGTGGCAACAATAATGTAAGCTACCATCAGCAGAAGTTGGCAGGAAATTGACATTTATTATTTAGTCTGATAGCATGAGTAGACTGCCATTTTCAAACTAAGATTAACGTGCCAAAAAAGCTAGCTTCCATAATCAACGAGATTGCTGTGACCTCTTGTTCAAAAACATGATTACACAGATGTCAAATTGGTTCTCACTCATCATCAGTCTGTTTTTCTCTCTTAAACATAATCTTTGACTGCGGCTGTGTTAAACAAGAGGAAGTGAAAACTCCTGAGGGTGAAATAAAAGATCTGAATAGACCTCCGTTCAGCTTAGAAAACTGAGTGTAAGCACAGCTGCTGGGAGATTCTTGAGAAAAATATTACCATCTATCATCATTTTCTCCAACAGGTGCTTGTAGTTTTTCTTTTTCTAAATCTCAAATGCCTTGTTACTTCAAACATTTTTGTTTGATATCAATTTCTATAATAAGTGTTATGGTGGTTTAATAATATTGATAGTATAATAATAAATATTTTTGTACTAAAGAAAATCTTTGATCCTAAAATATCATAAAGCTGTATAAACAAACTATATAAACACTATCTTCAGAGTGCAACATAAGCTGATCTTAATAAGTTCTTTCTTCACTAATCCTAGAAATTTGAACAGGGCATCAGAATAGAAGGGGCTTGCCTTTAGAAACCGCTTCAGATAAAACTGAAACTCTCGACCACCATGGCGGCCATTGCCTTGCTAAGCTATGGTGCGGCCATGTGCTCTTTGAGCTACGGCTGGGCCATGCTTCCTGGCTTTGGCTCCCTCCCCTACCCTGGGGAGGTGAATCTCCTCTTTCTCTTTCTCTCTCTGTCTAATTTACTTTCTAAATAAACTTTATTTTTGTTTTTTGCTTTTTTGTAGAAACAAGGTCTGGCCAAGTTGCCTGGGTTGGTCTCGAACCTGTGAGCTCGGGCAATCTGCTCATCTCGGCCTCCCAAAGTGCTGGGATTACAGGCTGAGCCAAACTTTATTTCTTTAATCTAAAAAAAAAAAAAAAAAAAACAACCTTAAACTCTCTATGTCTAGCAACAGATCTACTAAACATCTATCAGGATGCCAAAACAGAAACCCTGTTGCTTGTGTTCCCATAGGAGAGAGGCCCACCTGAGAAGCTGTTTGCTCTATAAGAGTCCCCCTCTTAAAAAACACACATCCTCAGTGACTCAGCCTGTAATCCTAGCACTTTGGGAGGCTGAGACGAGAGGAATGCCTGGGCCCAGAGGTTAGAGACCAGCCTGGGCAACTTAGTGAGACCTCGTCTCTACAATAAATCACAAAAACTAGCCGAACGTGATGACATGCTTCTGTAGTTCCAGCTACTTGCTTGCCTGAGCTCAGCAG
Organism: Carlito syrichta; assembly: GCF_000164805.1. Classification (NCBI taxonomy): domain Eukaryota; kingdom Metazoa; phylum Chordata; class Mammalia; order Primates; family Tarsiidae; genus Carlito; species Carlito syrichta. Next base: position 74,804 of record NW_007247600.1, read on the forward strand.
GTTGAGGCTGTGGTGGCCGTGAGCATGCCACTACACTCCAGCCTGGGCGACAGAGGGAGACTCCAACTCAAAAAAAAAAAAAAAAGAGTGTACATGTACTCACTCATAAGCGGATCCTGAACTATTATCATAATACTATAAGAAAGGAACTGGGAGTAGTGGGACACTGCCAGGGGATGGCGCGATTAGGGGGCGGCACATAACATCAAAGGGACCGGCAGTGGTCCCACAAGTTCGAGCTGGAATGGTAGTAAAACTGGAGAGAAGCGAACGGGTTTTAGATTCAGTTTAGAGGAGGAGTCAATAGATCCTAAAGGTGGGTTTTATATACAGGGTGAAGGAAGGAGAAGAAACAAGAATGACTCCTCATTTTTGACCGTAACTAACAGGAAATGTCATTTATTGAGATTGGGAAAGCTGAGAAAGAAACAGGTGGGGGACAAATCAGGTTAATTTTAAGATGCCTACCTAGACATGGGAGTGGGGAGGTCAGGGGAGAGAGGACACGTAGACTGTTCTTAGGTCAAAGTAATGCACCAATGGCGGAGGGGCTCAGCACCTCACCAACTTCACATTCAGCGTTGCTCTTGGAGTCCTCCACCTCCTTGCTTTTGACTATATACAAGTCATAAAACATTAATTTTCTTCTTTTAGCTCATATTTTCAGATTTCAAAACTAATGTATATTCATTATACAGAATTCCAATATACTGAAATTCATAACAAGAAAAGGGATGAAATATTCCCATGACCATTGCAACGGTTCAGTGCACACCTATCCACAGAGACCATAAGAACTTCTTGAGGAAGCTTAAAAAGCTATATAGGTAGTTTTGTAGTTGCTAACACTTTCTCTTCTATTCACTTACTGAATAACTTAAAAGAGTGAATTTAATGGATGTAAAGTTATCTTCAGCATCATGCTCAAGCTGGAAGATAACCTCAAGGATACCTAATCCCAGCTCCTACCAAAGGCAGAATTTATCTCAAAAATATTTTTTAAGAGATGATCACAACATATTTAATGCTTCCAGTGACAAAGCTCATGACCTCACAATCTCACCAGGCAATTGTTAAATTTTAATAATTCTTGTCCTAAGCAAAAGTCTTCTACCCTTTAATGTATATTAGCTGGGTCCTCTTTTCTTTTTTCTGGAGCCTAATAAGTAGCATCTAATCCATATTTCTTGGAAGACTGTCCACTACTTCAAAGACAATGATCATGTCTTTCTTATTGTTCTTTGTCCAGACAAAACATTGCCAGTTGTTTCTCATTCCTCAGGTCCCCAGGTTTCCAGAGGTTTCAACCATTGTTGTAATCCTCCTTTGGTATTCTCCACTTTACTCAAATGTCCTTTAAAAATGCTATACGAGCAGCCAACAGATACATGAAAAAATGCTCAGCCTCACTAATCATCAAATAAATGCAAGCTAAAGTCGCACCGTGATACCACCTAACTCCAGTCAGATGGCCATCATTAATAACTCAAAAAATAACAAATGCTGGAGAGGATGCAGGGAAAAGGGAACGCTTCTCCACTGTAGGTGGGAGTGTAAACTCGTACAGTCTCTGTGGAAAACAGTGTGGCGATTTCTAAAAGATCTCAAAATCAACTTTCCATATGACCCAGCAATCCCCCTTCTGGGAATACCCCGGAGGAACTCAAATGACTTTATAAAAAAGATACCTGCACATGCATGTTTATTGCAGCATTATTCACAATAGCAAAAACATGGAACCAAGGGTGTTGCCATCGAAAGTAGATTGGATAAAGAAAATGTGATACATACACACGATGGAATATTATGCAGCCTCAAAAAAACAAAGTTATGTACTTCACAGCAACTTAGATGGATTTAGAGTCTATAATACTCAGTGATTTACTACAGAAACAAAGATCCGAGTGCTACGTGTATTCACACATAAGCGGATTCTGAACTATTATCATAATTATAAGAAAGGAATTGGCAGTAGTGGAACACTGCCAGGGACTGGGGGGCACATAATATCAATAAGGGTACCCAAACTACCTGTACGATGACCACTTATGTCCCTAACCCTGAATTGCACCCCACATCTTTAAGACAAATAAATAAATAATGCTATTCCTGGCTGGATGTGGTGGCTCATGCCTGTAATCCCAGCACTTTGCCAGGCTGAGGTGAGAGGATTCTTGAGCTCAGTTCAAGGGCAGCCTGAGCAATATGGTGAGACCCTGTCTCTATAACAAATGTTAAAATTAGTCAGATGTAGTGGTGCACACCTATGGTCCCAGCTACTTGGGAGGCTGGGGCAGAAGGATCAGTGAACTTGAGGCTGAGGCTGTGGCCACTGTACTCCAGTCCAGGCAACAGAATGAGACTAAAAAAAACAGCAAAAAAAAAAAATTTTTTTTAAAGCTATTCCTAGAAGGGATGCACTGGTGTGATCAGCCTAGGACAGGGTGCTATGTCAATATTCCTTTCCTTGATGTGAACAATAGAGTTTATAGGCTAATACTGCATTTGTGTTTTTAGCAACCATATTGTATTGAGCTTAAAATGAGCTAATATTCAAAGGTTTTTCATATGAATTTCATTTAAGTACACGTTTATATATTTTGTACACACACAGATCTTTTTTGAACAAAGTCATTGAACTTTATTTGTACTCCCAGTGAATTTTTTTTTTTTTTTTTTTT
>NW_007247600.1:77513-82733 GCF_000164805.1 Carlito syrichta
ACTCACCTCAGCCTCCCAAAGCGCGGGATTACAGGCTGAGCCACCGAGCCCGGCTTCCAGTGAATTTTTAACTTTGAGTTTCCTTTTATTATTTTAACATTCACTCCCTTTAAAAAAATTTTATTCTAAAGATATGGGGTGGCCGGTATTGGTGCCTCTGCCTGTCATCCCAGCACTTTGGGAGGCCAAGGCGAGTGGATTGCCTGAGCCCACGAGTTAGAGACCAGTCCGGGCAACTTGGCAAGACCTCGTCTGTACAATAAATCAAAAACTTAGTCAGGCGAGGTAGCACATGCCTGTAGCTCCGGCTACTTGGAAGGCTGAAGTGGAAGGATCGCTGGAGCCCAGCAGGTCAATGCTGGGGTGGCCGTGAGCATGCCACTACACTCTGGCCCGGGCGACGAAATGAGACTCCAACTCAAAATAATTAATTAATTAATTAATTAATTAATTAAAATAATAAATAAAATAAAGATGTGGGGTACAATTCAGGGTTAGGTATCCAAATGTTTATAATGCAGGTACCCTTGTTGATGAGGTGTACCCCTCCCTCCCCTGCCAATCCCAACCCCCCTCCCCTGGCAGTTTCCCACTACTGCCAATCCCTTTCTTATAGTATTATAATTGTTCAAGGTCCGCTTATGAGTGAGAACATATGGTACTCTGTTCTTTGTTTCTGATTTACTCCCTTTTAAGTTATCGGTCTATAACCCAACGCAGGCAGTCTATTAACAAGTTTGGGGTATGGGTGTCTAGATATTGATGATTATAACTAATTCTACTTTATTAGTCAATCTTCTACAAGGATATCATGATAAAGCTCACAAAATATCTCACTATCACTCAGATGCATCGTTTATTTAATACCCTAATCTACAGGTCCAGTAAGTCAAATGCAAAAGAAAATACAGTCTTGTCATACAATCTGTATTTATTGAAACCATGCTGGCCTCTAATCATTAATGATTGCAAAGTGCTTACAAAACAATTGCTTAAAGTTTGTCCTCAAATTTCCCCCAAAATTACTATCAATGTCCCCAAACTAGGCTGAGCTCAGTGGCTCAGCCTGTAATCCCAGCACTTTGGGAGGCAGAGGTGAGTGGATTGCCTGAGCCTGAGGGATTGAGACCAGCCCGGGCAACTTGGCAAGACCTCGGCTCTACAATAAATCAAAAATTAGCCGGGCGTGGCAGTGTGTGTATGTAGTTCCGGTTACTTGGAAGGCAGAGGTGGAAGGATCGCCAGAGCTCAGTAGGTGGATGCTGGGGTGGCCGTGAATGTGCCACTGCTCTCCAGTCTGGGCAACAGAGTGAGAAGCCAACTCAAAAAAAAAAAATAAATCCCTCATCTATACATTTAGTGCACACCTTCTCCCCAAGTAGAAAAGCTGGGATATTTGTCTTTATGTAGTCTTCTGACCAACCTCACATTACAGTAAGTGATTGATTTATTATAATATCTTATTTTTATTGAGTACTTTCAATGTGTCACACACTCTGCTAAGAGCTTTGCGTGCTTATTTCATTTAATCCTCCCAAAACCCGTGAGTTAGATATGATGATCTCCCTTCTTTGCAGAAGGAAACTGTCAATTAGTGAGGGTAAGGAGTTTGCCAAGGGCCACACAGCAAATAAGCCGCAAGCAGTGATGAGATTCACATCCAGTCTAGAAGATTTCCTGCTCTTAACTGTTCAGCAGTTATTCAGCAGGTATTTCTTGAGGATCTGCCAAGCATGTGGAATTGTTCCTCGTACCTCGGGAAGATTTGGCAGCACTGCCACGGTTGTCAACTTGCAAATGTTCCATCTATACCCTAATAAGATACTAACGATGCCCCACTCCTGCTACTTTTTCTCCTTCTCCCTTCTACAGCTAGAGCTTGAGGGCTTTTCACTGCTTATTAGCAACCGTGGAGACTGAGGAGGAAAGGGAGAGAATATCTATTTACATAACTGAAAAGACACTTGAGAATTTTCCCAACTACAAAGGGAGTTTATTTTGTTACTGTTAACGCTCATAAAAGATTTTAGAGAAGAATACTTCTCTTGGCTTAAACATAATCTGAGAATCACCTGCGACTTTCATTTATTAATGAAATGAAATGATGTTACCTTGATGCCCTGTGACCATGCATAACTGATACATTTTATAAAGACACTGGGTGCACAGTTATCCCTGTTGCTTAGAAATGCAGCAGCTAGCATCCGTTGGCAAATGAGTGTGAGAGACACTTGGTCTAGCATATTTTGAAATGCATCTTGGCTGGACTGGGTGGCTCAGCCTGTCATCCCAGCACTTTGGGAGGTCGAGGGGAATGGATTGCCTGAACCCGTGGGTTCCAGACCAGCCCAGGAAACTTGGTGAGACCTCATCTCTGCAATAAATCAAAAATTAGCCGGGCATGGTAGCGCTCACCTGTAGTTCCGGCTCCTTGGGAGGCTGAGGTGGAAGGATTGCAGGAGCCCAGCAGGTCAATGCTGGGGTGGCCATGACCATGCCACTGCATTCCTGCCTAGACAACAGTTTGAGATTCCAACTCAAAAAAAGAAAAGAAAAGAAAAGAAATACACCTCTACCCTCAGTTCAACAATTGCTGTTCCTGTCTCAGTATTATAAGCATTAGACAAAATACTTGAGTTATCAATAAACTCACTACACTTATCTCAGAAGTATTGCCATCCAGGAAAACTTACCTTATTCTCCCATTAAAAAAAAAAAATCTTAAATTTCCAGGCATATGGTAGCCCTTGCTTCAAACATCAAATGGTTACTAGGAATGGCTTTGTATGGAGCCCTGCTTTGTATTCCCATGTCCTATGCCTGGAATCTTCCAAGCTCCTGTGCGTTGAGTCACCTGATATATGTCAAAGATTCTTGCTATATAAGGTCAATAGCTACCAAACTTGCCTCCACGTTGGAATCAGCTGAGAAACTTGAAAATATATTAACGCCTGTATTCACCCCCCAGAGATTGTGCTTTAAAGAGTGGGAAGGGATTTCCCGGCACTGGAATTTTTAAAAGATCCCCAAATGATTTCAGTATACAGATGAGCTTGAAAACTTGAACATAAGAAAAGAAAGTATCTCGCCCAGTTCTCAATTCTCTCTTACCTCCATTTGCTCATTACTGGACTGCAGTCTGACATTGCAAGTTTCTTGGCCTTATCCAAAAGGATCTGGGTGCTCAAAGTACCAGGAGGCCTGAGCATCTACGTGCTTTCATTTACCTTCCTTCTTTCCTTTCCTTCCTTCCTTCCCTTCTTTTTCCTCTTCCTCTTCCTCTTCCTCCTCTTCCTCCTCCTCCTCCTCCTCCTCCTCCTCCTCTTCTTCTTCTTCCTCTTCTTTCTCTCTCTCTCATCACGGTCTCACTCACTTGTCCAGGCTGGCATGGTCACAGCTCTCTGTAGCCTTGACCTCCTGGGCTCAGGCAATCCTCCCTCCTCAGTCTCCCAAGTAGTTGGGACTACAGGCACATGCCACTATGACTAGCTAATGTTTTAATTTTTTTGTAGAGATAGGTTCTCACTATGTTGCCTGGGTCAGTCTCGAACTCCCAGACTCAAGCAATCTTTCCACCTTAGCCTCCCAGCTGGGATTACGGGCATGAGCCTCTGCACCCAGCTTAAATGAGTTTCTTTGTATAAGTGAGGATTCAGTACATAAACTTTGCAAGAAAAAATTTTAAAAGGCAGTAATTTATTATTTTCTTATGAAACTGAGATTTCACAGTTTTAGTTTAAAAATTTCATGAAGGATGAAAATCTTCCCCAGACACACTTTTAAAAAAACTGATTAGCTTCTTTAAGGAATTTAGCTATTTAATATTTTTGAAGATGAGAAAGAATACAGAATATATGAGCAAAACATTCACACCTAGTATTTTTTTAAAAGCTTCTTTAAAATCACCAAGTCTCTAGATCAAAGCCTGAAGACTCTAGTCGAGCTTACTAAACATCTGTGTAACAATGCCACAAAAAAATAGAAAAGAGAGCTTATGTGGTTCAGACAGTTGAAAAAACATTAATTATATTTTCTCCAGGTAGGCAGTTTCCTATATTCAAGGTCTGCTGAGTTCTTTGATGCCCATGCCAGATAATCTTCATTATAGTATATAATATTTTGAGTTGTATACACTATAGTTAGCCTCGAAAGACAACCCTCAAAAGATGGATACTTTTCTTCATGTTTTGATTATCAGCATCCTAACCTGAAATAACCACACAGACACAGTCCTTAGCACATCACTTCATTTTAATTATCTGCACAACACTTAACACTTTCTGATATTTTTCTTGCTTGTTATTTGTTTACTACTACCCCCACTGAAATACACACTCCATATTGCCAGTAATGCAATTTCATTCAATGCTGTGTCGGCAGCATCCAGTATTTTTCAAAAAGCATTCAACAAACATTGGCTGAATGAGTAAATAAACATTCCAGTCTTCTCTGCTTACAGATGAGTGCTTTACTTTATAAAACAGCCATGGGAAAATCACAAATGATGTGTGATCAGAACCCCATTTTTGTACATTTGCAAAATGAGAGATATAAGATATTGACCCCACTCAGTTTGTAATCCCAGCACTTTGGGAGGCCGAGGCGAGAGTGAGACCTCATCTCTACAATAAATCACAAAAACTAGCCGGGTGTGATGGCGTGCATCTGTAGTTCCAGCTACTTGGAAGGCTGAAGCAGAAGGATCACCGGAGCCCAGCAGGTCGAGGCTTCGGTGCCATGAGTGTGTCACTGCACTCCAGCCTGGGCGACAAGAGTGAGGCACCGACTCAAAAAAATAAAAATACAAAAGGTATTTACCCCAAAGGGCAACTGTGAGAACTTCAAGAGAACACACTTTAAGAACTTCTTACAATGTATGGCATACATTAAGAATTCAATGAATAAAAACCCATAAACATTCATATGATAGAAATGTATAACTGTGACATTTATAGTGAAACAAAAGTAGTCCGGGAAATACTATGATTTTGTTTTATCAATTGGTTTAAAATGTATTTTAGTATACATGTTCTCTCATGATTTATGAAGAAAATTGGAATATGTGTTTATGTGAGCTACAGCTTGCTTACAAGTTGAGACAAAGGAGCACCAAACAGGGACTCCAAAGAAATAAATTCAGGCTGCTGATCTGTGTGGCCGCTAACAACTTAATAGCTATGGAAGGCTGGTTTCCTCACCTGAAACGGGGGGGGGGGGGGG
>NW_007247600.1:82753-92167 GCF_000164805.1 Carlito syrichta
TTAATGATGTCAGAAAGCCCAGACAACACTGGAAATTACTGACTACTTTTACAGTATATTGGTTTTTGGACTCGACTTTCTGGGCTGTGAGACCACACAAAGAGTTAGGCCAAAACAAGAGCAGGAATCTGGGTCATACCTTCATCTGACTTATATTTTAAAGACATTCCGGAAGGAACACCTAAGGTCGAGTACTTTGATCATCCATTTTACCAAGGCTGAGACATTCTTGCCTAATGGTATAAGGAATCACTGTGTTATGATGGGGGGGGTGTGTGTGTGTGTGTGTTACATAGGGGAAGGGGAGGTAAGAGGTTTGAAGGAATTAACCAAACTCTGAGCTCTTAAGAGGCAGTAAATAAACACACAAAACATCAACATTTAACATGCAAGAATGGTGTAAAGATTTTCTCACAACTTTTGGTATACTAGATGAATAAAACCCACCTAGCAAATTAACTTGGTCTACACATTATTTGTATAGCATTCAGATTCAGAATCTCAAGCTTACAGCTAATAAAAATTGCCCCATTGAAGTATTTTTACAGAAAATTTTGCTTATATGCTATATGGTATCCTTATGAGCAGCTTTTTTCTTTTTTTTTGGTCTCCTCTGAAATTTAATGAGTTAGGATCTGAAAGAAGCTTGCTGGACAAATATTTTTCTGTTTAAAATTCTTAGCTGGGTTTTTTTAAATTTAAAATAACATGCATTGAGAGTCATCCATATGCACATTTTTATGACATATGGATCAAACATTTCCACAAACATGATGACATGTAATGAATTCATCCCTTTCACCAATAACTTTTGAAATTAAGGCTTTACGACAAATGACCGAGTCGATAACCACCGTTCACTTTCTTTGCAATGGGCCCTTGTCTCTCCTTCCAACACTCACGCCTGGGGTTGCCTGAAGCCTTGAGCTCCATTTGTGGATTCAGGTGCATTGTTTCCTTGGCTGTCAGGTCTGCCTGTTTCCTCGGGCTAATTATGAAATCATCTGCTCTGCCGGGGACAAGCTCACAGCTGAAGAACATCATCCTGCGTCCCAGCATGACACTGGAGCATGCGCCCTTCTTCCTAATGCACAAAGCATGAAGCTTGGAGAGGTCCCTTCGTCATCTGGAAATCGGGGGGACATAATCCTAAAACTTATAAATATCTCTTAACAAAGCGCCGGCTGAGCTGTGTCAGGGTTGCACGCTCTCTTTATCTTTCCCTTACAGCCTTTCAGTTTGCTTTCCAAACATTTCTTTGTTGCCGTTGGCTGGGGTGCGCTTAAAAGAAGCACATCGTTAACCACAAAGAACGCTCACTGTTTTCTGCGATTTCAAATCAGTTCCAAGCACTTCCTCAGCCAGCGGCCCAGCGGCAATTGCCCTGCTGCCGGAGACACTTCTCTTCACTGAAAGCCTTCGGTTTTAGAGACAGCCAACAGGCAAGGCTGTAACAAATGATGACATATGCCTCAGCCTCCTTTTAGTGGCGATTTATACTCCCTGGAGAAGAGTGAATCAATTTTTGTGCAAATCCAACAGGCACACTGACAGTGCTGCTCGCTTCTCTAGCTCACACAAACTCAGCATTCATCAGCTGGATTACTTGTCTCAAACGAGCACTCACAGTTGCTCAATGGTTTGGGTGGAGCTGATCTGTGTTTAAAAAAAAGGGGCAAAGAACAAGAAAAGGACACAAATCCATCAGGGGAATGAGAAGTGAGCTGATTCACTGCGCCCAAATAGTGAGGTTCTAAAAAGCCACTGCGAAAGGAAAGCCTGATTCCCACCCCCACCTCGTGGCAAATCTGTGAAAGAAAGTGGAGAAACTGACCACAGCAGCATCCCAGGGGGACATTTCCATAAGCATAAGCTACTCCAGAACAACTGATCCAACAGATGACACTGAGACAGATCTCTTTACACCCACAACGTTTCTCTCTTTTCCTTCCCATTTTGATTGTACCTGGTAATAAACCTTTCGAGGAAGTAACTGGAAAGGTTACAATGGGCCAGGAAATTTTCCATAATGCCAGGTCTTGGGGCATAGGTTTAAAGAGGGATCTGATCTTTCAACTCCACAAGTCTGCAGGTGAATGTCACACTGCCCTCATTGGCTCTGACCCCGAATTGTTGAATGGCACTCATTGAAGAATATGGGGTCGCTGAGGTTCAGAAGTATTTTTCTATGGGGGCTATGGAAGGGGGTGGAGGGAGTACAGAATAAGAGGACAGTGGAAAAATTACCAACTGCGTCCTAATTTCTTGGGGTTGGGGCGGGGGATGTCTGTGTTTGTGTCAGAGAGACAGGAAAAGGAGAGGAGAATAAGTAAACACTACCACCAATTTCAGTAGCATCAAGAGAGGACAGATGCATGTGGACAGGTACTCATAAGAGGTAGTAGGGGAGGCACTTCAAGATGGCTGACGAAATGGATCTGGTACTCACCTCTTCCACTGGAAGAACTGAAGGTAGATAATCAGATTTTGAATATATCATCTAAGAGGGAACACTGGAATTCAATGGAGAAGTGATAAGAAGTATCAAAAGCAAGGCTGGAGAGGGAAGTGAGACAAACTTCTTAGCCAGGATCCACTGGGAGTCTGGACAAGCTCTCATGCAGGGAAAGAATGAGAGACATCCAGCAGTACACATTCCCACCCCTGATCCCTACAATCCTAGCCACAGGAGAATCCCTACACGTGGGCCCTTAGACTAAGATAAAGAGCTACCTGGAGGACCAGCAATGACATTGCTCCAGAGAGGGAGTTCACGCCGAGTCCCACAAACCCCCGAGTCCTAAGCTGCTGCAGAAAAGCATGATTTTGAGAGCCCAGCCTCCACCAAACTGCGTTCTGCCCAGGGGCTCAACAGCCCCTGCATCCCCCTCATCTCTGGAGCCCTATTGACGTTCCCTGTCCTCAGCTACCATCGCTGGGGCTAAGGCAGGGGGCACTGGAAGAGACACCACCGCCCCCCACTTTCCCTAGCAGAGGGGCAGCTGCACATTTTCACATGCTACATGTGAGTCTGAGGACTGGCCCGTCCAGTCCATCGTAGTCACCACCATCACCAGAGCTGACCACTTGCTGTTCAGGGGTTTTCAAGAGCCCATTTAGCCCACTCTGCCATTCTCAACACCTGAGTAAGCCACTCAGAGGCCCAAGAATCAGCCTGCTTGGACCTGCTAACATCAGAACCAGTACTCATTCAATACAATCCTAGTAAAATACCAATGCCTTTTTTTACAGAATTGGAAAAAAAAGCAATCCTAAAATTCATATGGAACCACAAAAGAGCCCTAAATGCCAAAGCAATTCTGAGTAAAAGGAACAAAGCTAGGGGCATCACACTATCTGACTTCAAAATATATTACAAGGCTATTGTAACCCAAATAGTATGATACTGGTATAAAAACAAACAAACACACAGACCAGTGCAACAGAATAGAGAGTCAATAAGTAAATCCACGTATTTATAGCCAACTGACTTTTGCCAAGGGTGCCCAGAATGTACACTAGGGAAAGGACACTTCTTTAATAAATGGTGCTGGGACAATTAGATTGCCATATGCAAAAGAATGAAACTAGACCCCTATCTCTCACCATATACACAAATCAACTCAAGATGGATTTAAGACTTAAATGTAAAAACCAGCATTACAAAACTTCTAGAAGAAAACATAAAGGAAACATTTCAGGACTTTGATCTAGGCAAAGAGTATATGGTTGAGACTTCAAAGCACAGACAACAAAACCAAAAATAGACAAATGGAACTATATTAAACTGAAACACCTCTTGCACAGCAAAGGAAACAAAATCAACAAAGGGAAGAGACAACATACAAAATGGGAGAAAATATCTGCAAACTATTATTCTGACAAGGGACTAATATCCAGAATATACAAAGAACTCAAACAACTCAAAGATTTAAAAAAAAATTAAAAATGGACAAAGGACATGAATAGATATGGTCCAAAAGAAGACATACAATGCCACGTGTGGTGGTTCACACCTAAAATCCTAGCAGTTTAGAAGGTGGAAGTGAGAGGATTGTCTGAGTCCAGGGATTCAAGACCAGCCTGGACAACTTGGCGAGACCTTGTCTCTACAATAAATCAAAAAAATTAACCAGGCATGGTGGTGCACACCATAGTTCCAACTACTTGAAAGGCTGAAGTGGAAAGATCACCTGAGCCCAGCAGGTTGTGGCTGCAGTAGCGGTGAGCATGCCACTGCACTCTAGCCTGTGTGCCAGACAGACTTCAACTCAAAAAAGAAAAAAAAAGGCATACAAATGACCAACATGTATATGAAAAAATGTTCAACATCATCAATCATCAGGGAAATGTAAATCAAGACCACAATGAAATACCATCTTACCCCCATTGGAGTGGTTATTATTTTAAAAGACAAAAAATAATAATAATAACAGATGCTGGTGAGAAAAGGGAACTCTTATACACTGTTGGTGGGAATGTAAATTAGTACAGCCACTATGGAAAACATTGTGGAGATTTATCTAAAAAGTAAAAATAGAACTACCACATAATACAGCAATCCCACTACTGGGTATTTATGCACAGGAAAAAAAAGTCAGTATATCAAAGGGATACCTGCACTCGCATGTGTTTACTGCAGCGTTATTCACAATAGCAAAGATAGGAAATCAATTTAAATGTCTATCAATGGACGGATGGATAAAGAAAACATAATATACACTCAGTAGAATACTATCCAGCCATAAAAAAATAAAATGCTGCCATTTGCAGCAATGTGGGTGGGACTGGAAGTCATTATGTTAATGAAATAGGCCATGCACAGAAAGATAAATATCTTATGTTCTCACTCATATGTGGGAGCCATAAAAGCTGATCTCATGGAGGTAGAGGATAGAATGATAGATATCAGAACCTGGAAGGGGATATATGAAGAGAGGGTGGTTAATGGGTATGAAAATACAGTTAAAGAAAAGGAGTAAGTTCTAATGTTCCATAGCAGAGTAGGTGACTATAGTTAATAACAATGTATTGTATATTTCTAAATAGCTAGAAGAGAGGACTTGAAATGGACATGATGTGCACTGGAGTCTATGTTCTCTCTTGAAGCCAGTGGGCCTGAGAGTATAGCAGAGGATATATGACTCAAAGGCTAAGTAGTAAAAAGGCTCTACAGTTTCCACCTGGACTCTTGGAATGTTCCTTCTTGGGACCAGACAGTATGCTGTGAAGAAGCCAGTCATCCACATGGAAAGGCCATGATGAGGTCCCAGCCAACAGGCAACATCAACACCACCAGTCAGACTTTCAAGTGAGCGAGACTTCAGATGCTTCCAGTCACCCACCTTGGAGTTGACACAAGTGGATCAGGGAGGAACTGTCCCCACCAAGCCCTGATCAAAATGCATTTTTGGGAGCAAACCAAGTATCGTTGTGTTAAGCTACTGTGTTTTGGGATGGTTTGTTACACATGACTAGATAACCAAAACAACAGGCAAATCCCCTGATACCGTGCCTATTTCCCCCGTACTGGACCCATTTTCCGGCACGGAATAAAATTGGCCTAAAAAGAAATAGGACTTGTCTCTCTGCCTTTCATGAGTTTAAATAATTTGGGTTTATTCTTCATTAACCTTAGTCTTTTTTTCTTGGTCCCAGATTAGGTTACCTATGGGATATATCCTGACTGAAATTACATATGAGTTTATGCACTGCATGGTGTTTGAATTGTCCAGTATTTAATAATTAGAATTTTTTTAATTCTAGAATTTGTGGGGCACATGTGAAGATTTGCTACATTAGTATATTAGAGGATTTTTACACACACACACACACACACACACACACACACACACACACACACACACAAAATCTAAATTTCTGTCTTTACTCAACAAAACAAAACAAACAGAAAATCTAGCAATACTGGATTTGCATTCCCTCATAATAGTAATTTGATTCCAAAAACCGGTTTCCTCAATGCCTTCTCTCTATTGCATTACATTCTGCCTGTTGCATTCAAACCTTCACCACTCTTTTTTATTTGTATAAATGTATGAGATACAAGTGCAATTTTGTTACATACATAGATTGCATAGTGGTGAAGTCAGGACTTTCACCAAATGACGTACATTGCACCCACTAAGTTATTTCCCATCATCCATCACTCTGCTACCTGCTCACCCTTCCAGTCTTCGTTGTCCATCATTCTACACTCTACATTCATGTGGACACATGACTTAGTTACCACTTATAAGTGAGAACATGTGATACCTGTCTTTCTGTGTCTGAGTACACTTAAGATAATAGTTCCAGTCACTCTTTTACATGTCTTTCCTGAGATCTGTAGGCATTTGGACTTGTGACATCTATTTAACCAACAATTCTTTGTTAATTAAAATGTACTCTTATGCAATTATTAAAGCATTAATACCCTTTTTTTAAAAAAAGTTTAAGACAATCAGGTAAAAGTCAGAATAATAAAAAAAATTCTAAAGTTCAAGTTTAAAATTACATAAGAAAAGATGAAATAAAATATATGAAGAAAAGCCACAAGATGAGGTGGCTGAGATATCAACTTAGGTTATTATCATACAGCCTCATGTCATTGCCAACCATCAGTGGCTGCTACCCATACGTTGATGCCCCAAGAGCCAATGCTTTTATTTCGTTGTTCCATGTAAAGTTTGTTATCCTGGGAACAGAAGTACCCCAAATCCGAAGTTTACTAATAGAATCACATATGCTACACTTAAGAAATCTTTTTTTTTTTTTTTTTTTTGAGTTGGAGTCTCACTCAGTCGCCCAGACTGGAGTGCAGTGGCCGCTCCCGGCCACCGCAGCCTCGACCTGCTGGGCTCCGGCGATCCTTCCGCCTCAGCCTTCTGAGTAGCCGGAATTACAGGCATGCGCTACCACGCCCGGCTGATTTTTTGATTCATTGTAGAGATGAGGTCTCGCTGCCCAGGCGGGTCTCGAACCCGCGGGCTCAGTCAATCCACTCACCTCAGCCTCCCAAAGGCGCGGGATTATAGGCTGAGCCACCGAGCCCGGCTAAGAAATCTTTTAAAGGTGCCCTTCCCACAGCACAGTGTATGAAGAATCTCAAATGCATAGTTTGTAGAAAGAAGATTCAATTTCAAGTATTGAAAAATGGAATTATCCAGCCTGGATGATATAGCTGGAATTGATCCATTTCTTTTAATTTATAGTATTTGGTGTCTTTCACCTTACTAAGATGATTTTAACTAAACTGTCTTTCCATTTAATTGATTAGCATAATTTTATTGTATTTTATGTCTTAAAATGAGCAGAATATTTAAGGAAATGGAAGAGTAAAAGATGTCAGTCAAATAAGAAAATGACTCTATTTCATATATGAAAATAAGGATTTTATTTCTTTAGGAATAAAAATGGAGGGGAAAAATCCTATTTCTTGCACATTAAATGTACTGGGAAGGCATCCATTTCTAAGTTATATCATAGTGATATATTTTCACTAATTACCTTAAGAAAAGTTCTGTTTCAAAATTAATCTTAAGTCTTACGCAATCTTTACGAAGGACCACCTGCAATCTGAAAACACTCTGTAGTTGAACAAAGTCTGTGTCTGTGGTAGACCCGTTATGACATGTTTACTCAGGTTTCTACTTTTGGCCTTTTATTTGACATCAAATTGCGTAGGCGATCTAGAAATGCTATTTTGGGGGGGAAATAATATCAAATTAACATTTAAACTGTACCTTGTTTTATAATACTACTGTAGGAAGACGTCCCATGCCCTCTTCTATAAACATGCAAAGATAGTTAAAAAGGCAAACTACACTCCTCACCCTAAACAGTCGGAAAAAAAAAAGCAAAGAAACCTCCAGCACAAACTCAGATAAGGCATTCTGTACGTATCTGAATTCAGATATGGCGTTCTCTACTTTATATCACAGAATCATTCAGTCTGCTAACGAGGCCCGTGAGTGGGGTCAAATCCTTGATTCCCAAATTTAATGTCTGAGATTCTGCAGCAGGAGAAAATGTACACATCAGTGACTTCAGCAGAGTGCAGTCGTCATAAAACTTGATTTTACTGGAGTCGTAGAGCGGCTTGTTTGGGGAGGAAACGATTAATTTACGAAAAAATAGATAACAGGGCGGTTTTGAACTTTCATTGTTGTCGTTTTATTTCCTGCCAGGGTTAATGGTTCAGTGCCGGAGTTGGGGTTCAGATCTGATAGTATCTGTCAGAACCTTGTGGAAATCAAACTTGGAAGTTGGGAATAAATGTATTAAGTTGGGGATAAAATTACTAAGAAATGCACTCTCAATCCACTGGAAATACTGTTTTAATACTACAAAAGTCTTCATGCAATGCGTGAACCGGAGTTTCATCTGGATTAAGAAACTTTTAGCACGGGGTTGCATTTTTGGATAAATTTTGATAAATAACAGAGTCTACATTCACCATGATCCAAACGTTGGTCATGCTCAAACACAGATGTCCAGGAAATTTAACCACCTAATCATCCTGGTCATCTCACCTTTTCTTTTTACCCTATTTATAAAAGTACCTCTGAACAGGCTGAGTAACTCCTCCCTCAAAACCAGTCGGCAGCTGTCAAATTCCCTTTGTTGGCTACGAAAGCAAGCGAAGCGTTTGACCGCTTAATAGGAGTTTTTGCTTAAGGACCTTGGGTTTCAGAGGTCTTTAAGAGTGGCTCCCAGCCGGGCTCAGTGGCTCAGCCTGTAATCCCCCGCCTTTGGGAGGCTGTGGTGAGTGGATGGCCTGAGCCCGCGGGTTCGAGCCCGCCTGGGCAGCGAGACCTCATCTCTACAATAAATCCAAAAAATCAGCCGGGCGTGGTAGCGCATGCCTGTAATTCCGGCTACTCGGAAGGCTGAGGCGGAAGGATCGCCGGAGTCCAGCAGGTGGAGGCTGCGGTGGCCGGGAGCGGCCGCTGCACTCCAGTCTGGGTGACAGGGTGAGACTCCGACTCAAAAAAAAAGAGTGGCTCCCTAAACGGCTCTCGCCACAGCAAAGTTTCTAGGCGATTCTCAAGAATCCTTCACTTATCCTGAGGACGGTGGAGCTGACAACAGCCCGCGTCCAGACTCGGAAGTTCACAGATTCCCAGCCCTAGACAGCAAGAGCGCAAAGTGCCCAAGCCCTCTGTCCGTTCCCCGCCCCCCAGCTGTCCCGTCAGGTCCCCAAGGGGACCTCTTCCCCCCCAGGGATGAAAGGGGACGCGTGGCAGGTGCGTGGCCGGGGGGTCGATGCGGTCGGGGCGCTGAGGACGGGAAAGCGTCGGGCAAGGAGAGCCGCCCGGGATGCCCCCCGCTCGGCGAAAGCCCGGGGCCCGGGCGTCCCGCACCTGCGCCCTGCTGGGTCGGGACGCGGCTGGGCTCGGCGGGGCGGCTCCGGAG